>NW_005179020.1:117179-203316 GCF_000350225.1 Chondrus crispus | reverse complement strand
GTGCGGGGGTTACAACTGCAACGTCTTGTCGTTACCGCATCGCTCTCCCAACAGAGAAATTCGAAGATGAATGCACGGTCTAAGCCATGTGATTGGCTGAAAACAGCGTTTGCGTCACTCGTGCAGATGTATACAGATGGATGAATAAACTAAGAATAACAAAGTATTCATTGACGCCTTTACAGTATAGGGAGGGAAATGACATCAACGCCGTTGTCATATTTGCATGCAATGCTGCGAAAACTAGCGTGGAAAAGAAAGCGCACGGCACCTATATTCGATTTCAAACCAGTGAAAACCTCTTCTTCACAGCAGCACCTGTGAAGTATGTCCCCACCAGGTGTTGATGACCAAAGGAAGATATGTTTGATCATGTCAATTGCGGCAAGTGCAGCAAGTATATGCGTCAGTTCAGAGGAAACTAAACAAGTCAGCTCGAAGAGAAGGCGTGTCAGTACAACAATCTCGCGACCATTACGGATGGGAATTACCTTCGAGAATGTTACTGCGATCTACACACGAAAAGAGTTCGCAAACGCTTTTCGAATGTCACGAGAAGTTTTTGCCGATCTCCTGAACGTCACTCGGGATCAAATACAGAAACATTGAAATGGGACAGCGATCTCGCAGAACGACTGTACCTGCTGATATCAGACTTTCTATCACACTTCGTATCATGGCTGGAGCAGATGTATGGGACCTGGTTGCTGTGTTTCAAGTTAAGCTTTCTACAATATACAGGGTGCTTGAGAGTGCTATAAGCGCTTTGAACACAGTTCTGAAGCTTCCGGGATTACCAAAAACACTGCAAGACTTGCATCGCTTCGCGATGCAATTCAAGACGTCTCTAAAATCGCCCAATCCATTGAATGAGTGTGTTGGTGCTCTAGGTGGGTTGGCTATCAAGATAAAAAAGCCACGAGAGGAGGGAAACCCTGCCGTTTACTATAGCCAGAAGGATTTCTACGCGTTATGCGTTAAGGCGATGGTGGATTCTAGCTATAATTTTTTATCTTACTCATTCCGATGTGTCGGATCCACGCACGACTCTCTTGCGCATGCTGCTTCGTCTCTAGGAAAGTATTTACAGAACAAAAATTTGGATGGCGAGTTTTGGATTGCCGGTGATGAGGCTTACATGTGCACAGAAGATCTCATCACTCCAGTTCCCAGGTGTCATGCATCATCAGAGGAAGATGCATTCAATTTCTTCCACTCCTCATTGCGGATGCATATGGAACAAGCCTTTGGAATGCTTACGGCGAAGTGGGGAATATTTCAGAAACCTTTAGGCTTTCCAGTGCGGAAGAGCTCGCGGATTGTCGCCGTCGCAATGAAACTACACAGTTTTTGTCTGTCGAAAGGATAATGTAGACGAGAGGGAATGTGTGAAAAAGAGTTCAGACGGGTGTATCGAGAAAGCTTAAGCTGGCATAGACGGATGCGTACAGTATACGTCAACAGGGTGGAAATAGTTTACCCTCTCACAGGAGAAGAATTCAGAAACGCACTGAGCTTGTTAAAGTTGTTGCTACGAGTAGGCGGGAAAGACCCCCCGTGGTACAGGCTTTTAGATAGAACTAAAGAGTTGCCGTGCGATGTAAATAAATCGCACAGGGTGGAGGTGGAAATTTATTCTGAACGTAGATCCAAGAAGAAGCCGAATTCAGAACAGGGCTTATTTTTCAACAAGCAGGGTGCATGTGGGGTGGTGATGGGAGAAGCAGAGTGGGGGCCGGGAAAGAGAGGAGGCGAAGATGGAGGAGGAGATGGTGGAGGTTTGGTTTTCGGGAAGATGGTTGGAACTTATGTAGCAGAGAAAAAGCGTGCGGCGCGACGTTTGCAGCAGGGATTGCAGGTTTCTGAAAGCGTGGCTCGCTGATGGCGCGCGAGGGTGCGCGGTCCGTGCAGACAGTGCGCCGCTGCAAAGGCCGCACTTCCGTTCTGTCGCGCCTGCGCTGCGTCTTCCCCGCCTCATAGGCCACCCCACAACCGCAGAGGCCAACATCCCCCACGGCGAAGTCCGACAACAGCGCCGCACCGAACACAACCCCGCCCGCCCCGCTGCGCCGCGCCGCGACACAAAAGTCGTCCCGATGCCATGCCGCCGCCGCCGCTACCACCATTCGCCCCGCCCACGCCCGCCTCACGGCCACCGCCGCGCAATCCCGACTTGTCCGCGCTGCGGTACAACCGTAGGGATACTAAACCGTAAATGGAAAAGGACAGGCTGTACCTAAAATGAGGGAGCTTGGGAGACCGCTACACTGGAGCGTCAGGTAGAATAATCCGGAACGGTAGGAAGCACAGGACAAGGGAGGTAAACCGCACTGGACACGCGCAGTCGTACTGGGGTGTAGAGCAGTACGACCGGTGGCGAGCTGGAAATGTGAGGGACTTACTTAACAGTGGTAAAGGACTAGGGTAGGAAGTAAGGGGAGGCGTGCTTTCCTCGGTTTACCTCCAGCCCGGTGCCCCCCTATCTTATACTTCCTAGTAGGGCTGTGGCACCGCACGTACTACAGTAGCTGTACCTTCTGTAGCCAGATTACTGTAGCTTACGGTAACTAAAAATGACTACTGTACTAACCCACCGATCGGTCGCGCACTACGTGTACACCTGCACTAGCTGGTGCCACTAACTACACGTGGACTCCTACGTGGCCACATCTACACGTGCTGGCCACATATGCACCGTATCGGTTAACATCTTACTACTGTACTTGGCGAGGCCTCTGGGGCCCGCCTAGTACAGTAGCGCCACTTGGCAATTGTACCGCACGTGCCAACGTCCGCGGCGTCATCCATGCCGCCGTCGCCCCCGCCCCCGCTACAGGCACGTTTTAACCCCCGACAACGTGCCCGACACCGTCGTCTTCCACCTCCACGCCTACCCCGACCCCCCGCCGCCCCCCTTGCCCCGCCCAATTTGTCTACCCGCCGCCCGCTCGCGCCCACTACGCCGTCCCCGATCTTACCTAATATTATTTTGTCCCGTCGTCCCCTGTCTACCGCCCGGATCCGCCGCATCACCCGCATCTCGCCGTGGCCGCCACCGCCGCGGACCGCCGAGTCTACGCCATCCCCCCAACCGTCAAGGCCACTCAACCTCCGCCAACCCTCAGCTTTTGCGACTTCCCCGCAGATCTCCGCGTCGACTGCACCCACCCCCTTCTGCTTCTTCCGCTGCAACCGACGCCGATGCTGCGGCTACCGTGGCGCCGTTCGCAAGCTCCGCCTGCATAACACCGCCCCCAACACCGCACGCCTTCCGTCGCACCAACCCGACCTCGACCGCGATCGCAACCACGACTCCTTCCTCTCTCACGACCCTCACCCCTCCTTCGTCATTGCCTTTGCGAGCGGCCGCCACACCCCGCCCGACCCGCCCCGACCCGCGCCCCACGACCCCCCACAATCCCCGCACACCCCCTCTCCCCCTCTTCTTTTCACCGCCACGAGGCCCACCCCCGTATTTGAACGACACCCAAGTCAAGCTCCCGTCTTCAAGTCCTCCGTCCCGGCCGTCAGACTTCATTCCCCGCAACCGCAACTCTCCCTCTCTCACACCCCCGCCGTGGCCGCCACTGCCGCGGACCGCCAAGTCCACGCCACTCTCCTTCCTTCAGGGCCCCCCCCATGTAGTATAACCCCCTGGGACTAGATTTAGATTAGATCAGCTACTGTAGAGCCCGAGCTCTACAGTACGACGCGCACGAGCGCGTGTGCTGTTAGCACCGAATGCTGACAGCCCTACAGTACGCGCGACCCGCACCCACTACTGTAGCCGACCACAGTAGCACTATAGTACAGTACGTACTGTACTGTAGTATGATAGACTAACTTGTACATTAAATACGTGAGCGGACCGACGGCGACGGGGGAGGACAAGCACGAGCTTGTTCAGAACCTACGCCTTTGGTCAAGCTCGCCCCGCTTATTCTAGATCGGGTTGCCTACAATAGCCCGTATCTAGTTAGGAGCTGAACGGGCAGGGGACGCGCGAGCACACGAGCGAGCCTAGATCTGCCTCCGCCCGTCAGCGCTTGTACGTAACCCAGCGCTGCCCCACGGCGTCGAGGCGTAGATCGACCCGCCCGTGCGCGCGTCCCCGTACGAACCCGCTCTACCACCATGCTACCCGGGCCCTCTTCCCGCTTCCGTTAGCTGGGGTTGCTTCCCTTCTCCGATCGGGGTCTCCGCTAGAACTGAGTATACACCCCCCTCCGTTGGAGGTGTTTAGACTACACCCAACCGCCGCGCACCTTCAGCTTTTGCGACTTCCCTGCAGATCTACGCGTCGTCTGCGACCACGACTCCAACCCCTCTCACGATCGCCACCCCTCCTTCGTCCATGCCTTTGCCAGCCGCCGCCACACCCCGCTCGACCCACCCCGACACGCGCCTCACGACCCCCCGCAATCCCCGCACACCCCCTCTCCCCCTCTATTTTTCACCACCACGAGGCCCGCCCCCGTAGTTGAACACCACCCACGTCAAGCTTCCGTCTTCAAGTCCCACGTCCCGGCCGTCCGGCCTCATTCCCCGCAATCGCAACTCTCCCTCTCTCAAACCTCCTTCTGCTGCAAGCCAAAGCCATCGCACTTTCGACGGCAGCCTCTGTGTGTCTTGCGTCAAACTCGGGATTAGGGGATTTCTCGGGCAGGAGAGAAAACATCCTTCATTTCAAATTCGATCGATATATGAGAGTGATTGCGTCTAGTAAAGGAAAGCATGGGGTCACTAATCTTTGGAAGTATTGGTACCTCCCTGAAGCGATTCAAATATTTTTCTGAAGTGGTTCTCAACTACTTCAAGATAGAGTTTTGGCGTTGGTGTTGGATTTGGCTTGCTCCTCATAGCAGCTACTTTTGCCTCTGCAACTTCTAATAGGTTGATGAGATCTGCTTCTTTCTTCAACTGTATCAGATTGGAATCGTTCTGTTGTTCCATCTGACCCTTCATCTCGGCCATGGTCTTGGCCATGGACGCAAGCTCTTCCTTGTAATTGGCCGTCTCCTGGGTCCGTCTCTTTTTAGAACTATTACTACTAGGAATGGAAATGCTGTCCAGAATGTCAGCCATGGCGTCGTCCAACTCCCCGAGACCTTCCTCATACCCCCGCTTTTCAGATGACGTCATTAACTTTGACGCCATATTGAGGAAGTCGTGATCAGCACTCGGAGTCCCGCACTCGCAAATCACGAAAAACACGAGCAATCGTCGTGATTTGGCAGTTGGCCTTCCTTGGAACTGTGGAAGAAAATCAATAAATCTATCAGGATCGTTTTGGCCCGACCTTTTCCAACTATCATATGGTGTCGTAAAGTCCGACCTCAATTCCGAATCCATTCCTTTAAACGATTCCCGGGACGGTGGCAGGGAGGACAATTTTCAGCATGAACACCATCAACGAATCCAAGTAGCTCTGGCGTTCTAGGGCGATACGACTCGTCATTAAAAACTTTTCCACTACAGTAGTCCAGAAGTAGTCCCGTCGAATTTTAGCGTCCAGAGCGGCAGGGGTCATTTCCTTCCCTGAATTAATGAGTGCTTCTCGGCAGTCTGGATGATCGCATAATATAACACAGAGGCGAGCATACTCGCCAATTGAAAAAACTGAAGCATGTGCAATTTCCTCCACGTCCTCTGATACAGGTGGAACTCTGTTTTCCTCTTGGTCTGTACCTTGTTCATGTTCTTTTGCTCCGTTTGGGTCGTGTGGTGATTTACTGTTCGCCTTAGGTAAGGCTCTCGGCTTTGAACGGTTCACAGCATCATCGCAAATGTTCTGTAGTTCTTCTCTTGAGGGGACACTGTGCGCAGGTTCAATAACATTAAAAAGCTCGAAAGTTAGCGTCTCTGGCATTTGACGCATAATACAGTCCACATTCTCCCCATTTTCAACCTTTCTCATCACGTAACAGACACACTGCGCCGCTAAAACATTTTTTTGTACTGAAACCCGAAGCTTCCATGTGCGTGCGATCTTGCGAAGCACCACGACTGTCTGGTGTGAAAAAAGGCATGGGCTTTTTGGGGCGTATTGCTCGCATGAGCCTCTGAATCATTTGTGCTTGATAAAACTGCCATTGAGGTGGATGTTGACCTGGAAGGAAAGGGTTGTTTTGAGCGGGGTTGGTGACCGTCGTCCTGGAAGTGGATAGAACGGGGAATAAGCGCGTTCCCTGAATAGCTCTTCGTTCTGCCCCTGGTGTTCTCTGCAGGAGGGGTCGCTTTGTTACAATCCATACGAGAAGGAAAAGGAAAAAGGGAGAAGGTGCAAAGGGGTGTAGAGAACGATGTAGCGCAGTTCGCGCCAGTGGCAGGTCGGTGGTTTTGTGGGGACCAAGATTTCGAATTTGAGGAAAGTGTAGAGGATTTTTCATGTGGGTTTGAGGAGGGAGTTCGAAAATTGGTGTGGTCCTAGTGCCTTACAGGCATTTGAGGGCGAACAGGGCATTATAAGTTAAGGCTTGGCCAGCATGGACGTGTTAACATATCCCCAAAGACTGGCCAATGGTTGTGCGAGAACCGTGCATACATATTTGAGCGTGCACCTGTTGGGAGAGGCCCTGAGGGCCTCCCGCTAAAAATGAGATTTGTGTATGTTGCATATTTGCCTCGTCCGTGGTTGCGCCTATACCAGTTTTGTCATTTGTGCATACACAAATTACAGTGAATAATGTACAGGGGGGGTCGCGATATAGTGCCATATTTGTTAGTGCCAGCTCCGATATAGTGCTACCCTTCTGCGGGTGGGACGAATTTTGAGCCAAAAACGAAGGGTCTCCAGGTAGGCAGTTGGATGGACATGTACTGCCCGAGAGCCGCTGCCGCCGCGGAAAGATATTGTGCAGTTGCCAACTCGAATAGAGATTATGGCGGAAAAAGGCAGGGTCGATGATGCAATTGGACATCTGCAAAAGTGTGGGCTGGCATTTATGTCTGCGAAAAAGGAGGAAGTCAATGCAACGGCTCGGCAGCTACTAATAACAAAAATGCTTGATTAGACTTGAGTCTGTAGTGAAGATACAAAGCATGAGTGATGGCGTCCTGCGAGCGGTCTTTCTGAGCAGTGATGCAAAGAAGTGGCTGCAAAAAAGCCGTAAATCTCATTATCTAACAGTGCCTGGTTCGATATAATGCCGTTTTCGGCCCATTGACACAGGGTAGCACTATATCGCGACCCCCTGTACACAAAAATGGTGATTTGTGTACACACAACTTGTGTATTTTGGGTTTCAGGAGGCGCCCAATAGTGGGCGCCTCCTTTTTTTTGTGTCAGAGTCATATATTTCTTTTTTGTGCACAAAAAATGAGTTTTGCCACGGAAATGCTTGCGCACATAATGTGCGTCCCCCTACTGTACGCATGCTTTGTACTCCCCGGACGCCGGCGATGAAGCCGTCAGAGCTCTAACTACAGTGTGTGCTGTGAGCTAAGCTCAATCATGATAGTGCGATGAGTGTTTTCACCAACTAGCAGCCACCGTCAGAACCATGAATGACCAATTGACTATTCTATTGCTGCTTCTCAGTCAGAGCCATGCTCGGTAGGATGTAGATGTCGAGTCTCGTCGGTCGGGCGGCGGCCGACGCTTTCTCTGTGTACAGTAAATTTGGATTGTACGCGCGCACATTTTGACATTTGTGTGATACACATTTAACCTAGCATGGGGTCGCCCGTCCGAGAAAACGGCGCGTTGTGTGTGCGTAACGCGCCGTAACAGATGCCCGCGCGGTAGAATGCCATAACACAGATTTTGTTCAATAGAAACATCTGGGTAGGGTAACAAATAATGGAACAATTCTAGATAATTCTAAACGAGAAGTGTGACGTACGCACACAGAGACGGTTGACTGACAGCACGCACCACGCGGCGAGGAGCGGGGGCGGGGGCTGAGAAAAGGATGACTGCCTGGAGTAAAGAGAGTTGAGCAGCTGCCCCCACTGATAAGCAAAGGGGCCGACGCAAAGGGGCCGGGGCGTACAGTGGGGGCTGAGAGCGGCAGGAGGCATTACAGTGTGATCATAAGATACAGGTCCGTAACAGACGCCCGCGCGGTAAAATGCCAAATGTGGAGACTGGATGGAGCGTCAGAGACGGACAGCGGAGGGCGCAAAGCGACCGAAAAACAACCGTGCCGCCGGTGTAACCGGCAACAGGGCATCAGAACGCCGACACCGAACATCACCGTGTACGTGCTCGACCAACAATCCCACTGTCCATAGCGGAGAGCGGTAATCTGCCACAGTACGGCAACATTCATGATCACTGACGAGTTCCTGAACTGCTTTGGAGGCTGTTTATGAGGGAAGCATTCGTCATCTTGGCATGTAGATTTCTTTCCCTAAGTCCGATTCGATCCGAGTCCAGATCATCCTCGTTTTCAAACACACTGCGTGTTGCAGCCCCTGATTCTGTGTCCCATTGCTGCTCGTCTTCCGTGTCGTCTGAATCCTCACTTCCCCCATCGTTACTTTCCTCTACAGAACGCTAAAAGTCAGCCTGCTGAAGCTGTACGTCACCCAGTAGGTTCATGTTCCAGTGCGAGAACGCTAACTTTTTGACCTTATCAGTGTCGAGGCGATTTCTCGCTTTCGTTCTAATACGTCCCTGTATGCTGAAGCTCCGTTCTGCAGCGCAAGAGGAAGGCGATACAGAAAGTGTTCTCATTGCAAATTCTCGGAGTTCTTCCATCTCATGGCGGAAGGCAAGGGACTTCCAATATACCAGCGGCATTTTCCTAAACTCTTTGAAAACTTCATCATTCCCAGCGTCATCTTTCTCGTCATTCCACTCTCCTGATATCTGCATGTACTGCTCCAGGATGATCCCACGTAGGTCTTGCGATCGCAGAGCCCGAGACCGCGAGTTTCCCTCGCCATCCGATGTCTCGTGTACCAGTTCCACTGCGCCTGCACAGTACTGCATGAGGTACGATCGAAACCGATGCAAGAACGGGCAAACATCCCGTGTAGACCGACTCGAGGAAGAACGTCCGACGCCCAAATCTCCATCCAGTCGCTTCCGTTCGCAGCAAAACGTTCACGACCGGAGCTTAGGTTGCGTCTCCCCACCCGTCAAAGATTTTTGTTCCGAAACCAGTTGCCAAGGCGCTGGATATTCTTTGACACACTCTATCTAATACGGAGTCATACAGCTCATTCAACTTGCGTCCTGTCATCAAGAATCGGGTGGGGAAATAATCTCTAGCGTACCCTGGCATTGCCATTTGCAGAAACCTCATAAAAGCGTTGGATCGAGCGGCGGTAGTGTTCAGGGCTGTGAACGACCACGCTTGCTCGACAAAAACCTCAAGAAGTGCAGACGTCAGGGCTTTTGCACGCTCTGGACTTTTTTCCATGCGGCGTTTCTTCCCCGTCGGGTAATCTGCCGAGAAGGATCCTTTTCTCTTCGAACTTATCTCAATATTACTGTGGTACATCCCCTCTCCTTCTGTGGTGCACTAGATTCTGAAAGGACGGGATCCTTCACTACCTGAGTATATACAGGTAACTGCAAAACATGCTTCCCCATGTTGAGAGATCTTCGCTGCTTATCCCTTATTTCCTTCCCACTTCCCTTACAACAACAGCCAACGAACTCACCGTCTTCCATAATTTTATCGAAGCATTGGTGCTTGACGTAGTATTGCTTTCGTCCCCCGCTTGATCCACCAGAACTCCTGCAACCGGCTCAGGTACGTGTTACTGCCGGTGCAATCAATAAGGTACACTCTCGTAGCGGACCGAGCGAGCCTCGCTCTGGGAGGGGACTGGAGGAGGGCATTTCGGGGGCAAAAGCGCGTTGGATTATACCGGCGTATTTCTTCTTCGTCCTCTAAAACTGAGGGAGCCTCCGGACTGTTGCTCTGCGGCTCACCAGCTTGTCCACTTCGCCTATCTGCTGCGTGACAGTTGGACGACATCGAGTCCGACAAACCGTCGTCCTCTTCGCACAAACTACAATATATATCCGTTTCGGCTCTTATCAAACGCAAGGCGATTAAACCGAAGGCGTAGCGGTGGGTGTGGCGGTTGCAGAGAGGGAGATTGCGTGGAGTGTGTAGCAGTTGTGGCGGTGGCGGCGGTGGCGGGTGCGTGCGGGGGGCGGTTGTGGCGAGCCAGAAAGCGGCGGTTGTGACGAGGCTGTGATGCGTAGTCCTGTCGTGCAAGAGGAGCATGGCAGGGTGATATTATTTTTGCCACGCAAAGCGCGGGAGACTTTTCGGGTTCTCGATCTTGGAGAGTTGTGGGAGGCCGTTTCAGGCTGCCGCCAGCTCACTTGCTTAGCATGATGAGGAATAAATGTTTGATAAGTGTGGGCGATAATGCATTACGACCATTTATTCGCCAGTTTATGACTGGAGATTGATTTGTTTTGAATTTCTAGCCGAGACAAATAAGCGAAACTTTTCGTTCGGATAGAAGGGCACACTCTCCAAAAGTGGAGACAGTCCATTTGCCTGATATCAGGCGTCGCCGCGCATAGCGACGCTCTGGGACACCAACTCTGGGACCCAAACTTTAGGATGTCCATCCGCCCACTATGCCTCCCAAAGTTTGGGATGAGGGTTGAGCTGCAAACCTACAAACCTAGTGTTGGTATTGCTAACGGACGAACGTGGGATGTGCCTTCAGCCGCTGTAGATAGACCTCCATAACCCCTCCACGAATCCCATGCGAGCAGCGCAATGCAGGACGATGTGTTATTCAATCGTGATAGGTCGGACATGTATCTTCACAAATCGCTGAAAGCCTCGCGGATGAGCTTACTCAGAGCACCGGACGCATCAACAATGCCTAAAGATATGCATTGCGAGCCTCCTCAACGAATCTGATACTCTGAGTAGCGGGAGGTGTAGTGTCTATGGCACGCAATGGGATTCGTGGAGGGGTTATGGAGGGGATATGGAGGGGTAATGCTATGCTAATGCTACCCTTGGGTAATGCACGACATTAGTTGTTGTTGTCGAAAGGAGAAGGTAACACTGGACGGACGGGTTTAATCGCTTCTTGCACGCGTAAACTTTACGTCAGAAAGTGCGGTGTACAGTACCCAAGGGTAATTTTTTGTATGTATGGAAACGATCGCACACGCCTCGTTGACGAAAGAATAGCAGCAAGGTTATCGTGCTGCCAATATTGTAGCGGCAGTTCCGGTGTCACCAACGTAGGAATTCAGGCGAGGCCTCGAATGCCGGAAATCTAAAATAGCGCGTGCTGGCACCCACGTCACAGGCCACTAAAAACGCCCTAATTCCGCTGCATTGCTGGCCTATCACCCTGACACAGCGCTCCAGCTTCTCTTGCACTTCACATCGCGCAGCCCAGCTAAACCCCTCTACTCAATTCCCCGGCCCCTCTGCCCCCGCTCCCTGCTCCCCATCCACCCCGCCGATCCCGCCTCCCACTCTCCCCTGACTTCCCTAATGTCATCGCAATGGGGCACGCTCGGCGCCGAACAGACGCTGGAGGGCGCCTCCTCGCGTGCCTGGACCCTGCGCTTCGAGCGACGCCTAGCGCCCCGCGAGGGCGCGGCCATTGTCAACCCGGCCTCCTCCGTCTGGCTCGTGCGCGACCGTGCCTCGGCCCGCCTATACGCCGCCAAGCGCCAGCAGCTTGCGGCGCTAGACGAGGTCGACGCCTTGGTCGACGAGGCTGCGGCCTGGCGCGCTGCCTGCCTTGCGGATGACGCCTCGGTCATCCCCGAGCTTGTCGACGTCTTCGTCGCTAGGACCGCGCCGTTTTCCGTCACTTTTCTTGCCGAGTTTTGCGGAAGGGGCCTGCTGCCGAAGGATCCGCCCCTGTCGGAGGCCGTGTTGTTGACCATCGCGGCCGATTTGGCAGATGCCGCCGATAAGCTGCCGGAGCCGCACGGCCACATCGCTTACGAAAGCTTGCTCGTCGATGATAAAGGATGCATAAGGCTTGCAGGGTTTGGCGCCCATCGCTCAGCCATCTTGAGGGACAACCCGGGGTTGAATAAGCAAGATGACGCCTTTGATATTGGCGTGTTGCTGTACGAGCTCGTGTTTGGGGGGCCGCCGCCGGAGGACTTGCAAGTACCAGAGAGCCCAAACTATTCCAGGCGCTTAACGGATATCATTGTCGCTGCACTAGGGCATGCCCAGCCTGCTGAGCTGAGGGCTATGGCTATGTCCGTTGGCGCGGAGCTGAGGGCCCCGATGCTTGATGTGGAGAAGAAGAACGAACCTGAGAAGGCCTTGCCGCAGCATATTTCAAGGGCGACAGAGAGAAATGTCGACAGGTTGGTGAGTGGAACTGATATTGGCACCGCGTTCTCGACATTGCTTGAGGATCTAAATGCAGAGCCGGAGGCGGTCGCATCGGCCGTTTTTAAGCATCTATTTACGAAGCCAGTCAGCAAAGATCCTTTGTGTGCGATGAGGGTGCTCACGATGTTGCATAACCTCATGTTGGATGGTCCGGACACCATGTTAGCGGCAGTGCGCAAGAACGACAAGTTTTTGGACTGGACCGAATCTTCTTGGACTAGGGAGGCCATAGAAGCGTCTGATAGCCCAGATGATGCGCACCCTGCTACCTTTTACTTCGCCGGTGGAGAACTGGCGTTTTATGCGGCGACACTGAGGAGAAAGGCTCGCTTTCATATGCTTGCGGCCGGTGCGTTTTCTGGTAGATGGGATCGCACTGGGAAACTTGGCAATGATGGCCGGGACGTGCTCGTAACCCGAAGACGGAAAGTCATCGGAGGAATGGCCGACGTCATGGAAATGGCATCAGAGATTGGCTGCAGGCTCGCTGCTGCGAAAGACGCTGAGGCTGCTGTGAAGCAAGCTGCTCTTGGTGCGCTGGTCAGCGAATGTTCTCTAGCGGCAATTGCGGGAGTCAGCCTAGCGTTTGAGGTCGAGACTATTCGTGACGCAGAAAAGGTTGCACCTGGTGTCGGCCGTTTGCATCACGCTGCTAGAGCTCTCGTGTTTGCTGTCGAGCAAGTTCCGTCCGCTGGTGGCGAGCAATGGGTGGAGCAGTTTGCAAGTGAGGAACCACCAGACGTCGTTGCGAATGCGGCGGCCAAAGAGAATCAAGCAGCTGGATTGGACGAGACAGCAGACATCCCTTTGGACGGCTGGGCCGAAACGGAAAAAATTGTAAACGAAGAGAAGGCGAAGAAGAAAGAGATGAAAGAGCGGAAGAAGAAGAAAAAAGAAAAAGCAGCTGCGAAAGCAAAGGAAGAGGCAGAGGAGCGCAAGAGGCAAGAAGATATTACCGCGGCGGATGGAGCACTCGTTGTTCATGGCGCCGAAGACGCAGCTACGAAGGCCGTAACAACTATGTTTGGCGATCTACTTGCCATTGACCAAGCATCCAACACAGTCCCCGTCTCGCAACCGGAGCCGCGACCCGTTCCAAACATGTCCAATGCTCAGGCACTTGCTTCTGCTTTTGGCGTTCCAGAAGAGTCTGTTGGTGGTCAGCATCTTCCTCTTCCTCCCCCTGAGGGTTACGGAGACGATGATGACGAAGGTGGAGGCTACGACGACTACCGCGCGCGACAGGAGGAGAATAGTGCACGGCAGAATGAAACTAGGCAATCGTCGAGTACGGCAGCTTGGGCTGCTCGCTCAGCACGATCAGGGCACTCTAGCGGTGCCCTTGTTGTGAGCGACGGGCCACGGAAAAAGTCGCATCCCGCTTTTTGTCAATGCGCGATATGCCATCAAGAAGAGGCGCAAGCAGCAGCGCTAGAGGCCGCGGCTTCAACTACACGTAGTGACGATGTGAGCAACTCGTACGATTATGGTAATCGATACCACAGGAACGCAGAGCAGGAAAATTACGGCGGAAATGATTATGCGCAAGGAACTAGCGCGACACAGCAGGAGCCATCTCGTCCGATGTATGGCGACGCCGAGAAGGACTCCCTTGACGACGAAGAAGGCGAGCAATCTTCTTCTGGATATGAAAGACGAGGGCAGACGAGAGCACGCCCCGACACCAACCCATTTTACGAGGATGATTATGATTCATACGAGAGCATCACATACAGTCTTCCAAAGGATACTCCTGCAAAACCCGAGCAAGCAAACCCAGTGTATGCCATGCCGCCGCCAGGGGCAGCATTTCAAATGCCAGAAGCGGAGATGGAGTCACGTGGGTATTCTTTGCCGTCCCATGCTGCCAGAGTACCACCCCCTTCGATCGTAGGACGGTTTACGGTGAAAAGGGACATGATTCTGAATATGAAGAAGCTGCGCATGGGTGATCGACTTTCAGACAGTGGCACCGTAACAGTTCACAAGGGGGAATACAATCGGGAAACGGTTGCTATCAAGAAACTCACCAAAACCGGTCTACAGTCGGCTATCGCCATAGAGGAATTCACGAACGAGGTGAAGTGGATGACTCAATTTTCCAGCCCAGTCTTACTGAAGTGCGTGGCCGCGTCACTGCAAAAACCCAACTACATCTTCGTCACAGAGCTTATGAAGCGAGGTACTCTTTTCGATGTGTTGCACAAAAATCGCATCAAGCTGACCTGGGCAATGATTAGAAAGATAGCTTTGCAATTGGCCGAAGGTATGAGCCACATGCATGAGAAGGGCATTCTGCATCGAGACCTTAAGTCTTTAAACATCTTCGTCGACGGGAGCTACAACGTGAAGATTGGGGACTTTGGCTTTTCAGCATACGAGCAGGAGCAGGCGGACGATGGAATCGTCGGGACGTTCCAATATATGGCACCAGAAGTGCTTCGTGGAGAGCCCCATACGACGAAATCGGATGTGTTCGCGTTCGCTCAAGTTTTGTGCGAAATTGTCTCAGGGATGGCTCCCTTCCAGGGCATGGATGCCAGGGGTGTGGCGGAGCGCGTCGTGAGCGAAGATATTCGACCTGCAATCCCGATGCATTGCCAACGAGCCTACGTGAACCTGATTCAAATGTGCTGGGGCACCGTTCCATCAACCAGGCCATCGTTCTCGGAGGTCATCGAGCTAATCAAGTCGACAACGAAATAGATATGCGAGCGAAGGTCCTAGTAGCAAATAGAGAGGAGCAGATATGTCTGGCAATTGGAACTCGAAAAAGACTCGGTGTCAAAGGTGGTCTACTAAAAGTACAGTGCTGCTGCAATTACCAGAATAACGTCCACACGTCCCCGCACCTAGTGCCCTCACTGCGATCCGCTCACCCTCGTCTCATACGCCCTCCACCCAGCCTCACGATAAGCCTTTGCTTCCTTAGCCGGGTTGTCCGCTTGATACACCCCGCGACCAACGATAATCACGTCGGATTCCTTTTCCCCAATGACCTTCTCCGGGGTGTTGTACTGCTGCCCTAATCCGTCTCCGCCCGCAGATTTCTTCACACCTGGTGTCAAATAGACGAAATCGTCGCCGGCCACGCGCCCCGTGCTAATGAACCCGAACACAAATTCCTTTTCCGCCTCCGCCATTTCGATGGTCTTCTGCGTGTACCCGGGAAGGGCGGTGGCCAAATTCCCTTCGGAGCTCATCTCCGCGAGAAGTAGTAGACCCAAAGACTTGGCCATCTCACTGTCCGTCTCAGCAACGGCCTTTTTCAAACCCGAAATGATGCCCGGTCCTGGCATGGAATGCGCGTTGATCACGTGAGCCCACTTGCTAATGGAGTGCAAGCCTCCGGAAACCTGGTGGTGGACTGTGCTGCCAATGTCGGCGAATTTGCGATCCTCAAACAGGAGAAACTGGTGGCGCTTGGCAATCTCAGCAAGGGCCGGGCCTGTGCCCTCATCCCAGTCTGCAATGATGTCTGCGTGGGTCTTTAGCATGCAAATTTCCGGTCCGACGGCCTCTGCAAGTTCGAGCAACTGTGCCTTGGTGGTGACATCAGCCGCGACAGCAAGGTTGGACTTCTTGGCTTCCATAAGCTCCAACAGACGTCGGCCTGTGACATTTTTCACCTTCTCCGCGCGCTGCAAGTAGGTAAGCTTGCTCTCCTTCTCAGCAGGCTTTGGTGATAGCGGCTTCTCAGTGGCACCATTCTCCGGGGCCTTGACTCCGTTGTTGGGTGCCGTGGCGCCCACCTGATTGCTCTGGATAAACGAAAGCACGCTAGCCTTCGTCTCCTCGTCAATCTTGCCCTCCTTCTCCAGTACATCCATGACAGTGGACAGGGTGAATACGGCATGCATGTCCACGCCCTGGCTCTTAAGCGCGTCACTCCCGCCCTGCTCGCGATCCAACAACGCAACGACATGGTGGACCTCAAGGCCCTCCTTCTTGAGCGGGCCGACCGTCTCCAACACGCTGGCGCCGGAGGTGACGAGGTCCTCGACGACGAGGACGGTCTGCCCCTTCTCGAACGCGCCCTCGATGGTCTTCTTGGTGCCATACTCCTTGGCTTCCTTGCGCCTCATGAGCATGGGGGCGCCGCCCGCGAGCGACATGGCGGTGGCGAATGGCAGGGCAGTGTACGGCACGCCGCACAGCAGGTCGAACGGGACGCCTGCGACGGCGCCCGACAGCGCGGTGGCGACCTCCCGCAGCACGGTCGGGTGCGACACGGTGACGCGAAGGTCAATGTAGATCGGCGACTGGATGCCGCTCTTGAGCGTGAACGAGCCGAACTTTACCGCACCGGCACCGTGCAGCGCCAGGATGAGGGCGCGGTGCGCGGCCGAGACGGTCGGTGCGGCGGGCGCCGGCGCGGCGGGCGCCGGCGCCGCGGCTGGCGCGTCCACCATCGGCTCCGCGGCCACGGGCTGCGTCGCCTCCTCGGACGGCTTGGCCGACTCTGGCACTGGCTTGGGCGCCGCGGGCGCCGACTTGGCGGCGGGCGGCTCGGTGTGGTCTGCGGAAGTTGTCATTGCGTTCGGCGAGACTTGTGGTTCTGTGATGGGGTGGTACAAGGCGAGTGCGGGAGTTGACGTCACCGAGGGAGGGGGGTTGTTATTGGGCTGCGGCAGGCGGGGACAAGATTGGAAAGGGGTCTGGGAACAGCGGTGGGCTTGAAGAGAAGGGCGCCGGATAGCGCGAAGAGAGAGTTAAAGGGGAACGGCAGTGGGCTTGAAGCGAAGGGCGCAGGATTGCGCGAAGCGAGCGTTGAAGGGGGGTTTGCGGGAAACGGATCGCGGGGGCGGGTGTCGCCGGTCGGCAGTGCGCGCGTGATCCGCGGTGGTTTCCGCACGCTAGTGGTCGAGGCCACGGTGAGCGTGAGCGGCAGCCAATGGGGGGCGGGCAGCGGAGGCCGATGTGGCGAACGGGGGCGGGGGCGCGCAGGGGGCGGAGCAAAAACGGGCGAAAACGGCCATTGGTATGGGGCAGCGAGCAACGGCTTCAGCGAGGCGGAGCACGGCGCGTCGTCGGGGGCGGCTCTTTCGCGGAGAAGCGCGCGCGGAGAAGCGTTGCCACGTAAAGTTACATGCCTGCCGCCCTACCACGCCGCCCTTCTCGCATGCGGCGCCGGAGCATGCCATGCACGCTCACCGCATCACACAGTCCTGCACCTTCACGCCCGCGTTAATCATGCGGCACGCTCCACCTTGCCGGCAAAAACTTCCTCACGCCTCTGCGAAATTACTTCACACGCGCATCCATCGCTGCATTGTTTTATGCAAGGTAATGTTACACTTCGTCCAGTCGGCACATTATTACCTGCAAGGTACGCTCGTTCGGTCGGCGGACCTTCGCCGTTAAAAAAAGAAAAATGATTTCCCATCCAAAAAGTATGATGGATCTGCCGGGCTTCGATCCCGGTACCTCTCCCATGCTAAGGGAGCACTCTACCAATTGAGCTACAGACCCGTGCTCGATATCCTCGAGACCCATTCGGTCTTATTTAATTTCCGTTTTTTATTGTTATGATAATGGCCTCAAAAAAATTATTTTATCTGTAAGCGCACCCCTTCTGCATTGATAAATTTACCACAAAATATTATTTTACCTTCATATCTGCTAGTGTATCTGTAAGCGCACCCCTTCTGCATTGATAAATTTACCACCAAATATTATTTTAAGCGCACCCCTTCTGCATTGATAAATTTACCACAAATATTATGATATGGCATCGGCCCCCCCTTGATTAGTGAAAATAAAACACCCCCCAAATATTACCAACCCCTCATCCGCCGTCTCAGCCGCGAGTGCAACATCGCCTTCAACCGTTGGTACGCTGATGATGGAACCCTCATAGGCACAATTGCTGAAGTCACCAAGGCACTCCGAATTCTTCGAAATTCTGGATCTGCGGCCGGTTTCCATGTAAACATTTTCAAGTGTCGTGCGTTCTGGCCATCGTCCTCCCCCGCCAATCTCTCCCCACTTCTCGATGTCTTCCCTGTTCAGGTTCCTTCTGAAGGTGTACTGGTTCTTCTTGGCGCCCCCCTCGGCTCTGACGCCTTCATCAAGAATTATCTACAGAACAAGATCCAATCTTGCACCGACGCGCTTCGTCCAATTCAGGATATTCCGGACGCCCGCATTCGGTTTCACCTCCATCGCGTTCCGGCTCTGTGTGTCGGGTGGAACATACGTTCCGCTTAACACCCCCGATCTTGTCCCTCCCGCTTGCTGTGCGCTTTGACGAACTCCAACGCGCCACATACTCTCGCCTGAACGACGTTCCCCTCTTGGCATCTATTTCTACTCAAATTGGCTTACCTCTTCGTATGGGAGGTCATGGCTTCACTCCGCTATCCCCGTTTGTGCATGCGTTCTACGCCGCCAGCCTTCTAGAAGCCGCCCGATCCGCGTTAAAGGTCCCGCTAATCCCTCGGTGCCCTTCTACCGCGGCATGGCACGCCGCCATCTCGTCCGAGTGCTCGCGTCCATCAATCCGTAAATACGCACTCGTGGCGTGCTATCAGCACACTCCCCCCTCGGCCTATTCGAGCCTGACGCCCTCCTGGACAGACCTGAACGCGTACACACGACATTATTTCAGGCTCTCCATGGCGCCTTCTCAAGGATGTACTGGGAAAAGTCTGCATGGGATCGCCTCCCCAGCCCCTCCGACCACACACCCGTCTCCGTACGCCGCCGAGCGCGCTACAACTCACTGTGCGCGCCAGGCGCCGCTTCCTTCTTGTGTGCTCATCCCGCCCTTACATCACGCGTCTCCAGTGAGGTGTGGTCATGTATGCTCCGCCGTCATCTTGACTCCCCGGTCTACGATGACTCTATCCAGCCCCTACTCTGCTCTCACTGTCGCCGTCCCATCGATATACGCGGCGACCATGCCGCCATGTGCAAGCACGGCTTCGGTACTGTGCATCGTCACAACACGGTGCGGAACACTCTGGCACGACATGCTTTCCGCGCCGCAGGATTGAGCTGTGATATGGAAGTCCCTTTTCTCATCCCTGGCACGGCTCACCGCCCCGCCGATCTCCTCGTTCAGCCCGCTCCGCCTCCTGCGGGAGCTCTGCCAGACCTTCCTACGGCTTACGATGTCACTGTCCGGAGCCCCTACCGCGTGGGGGCCCTCATCCCGGCTGCTCGCGGTATAGCCGGCGCCGCCGAAGTGGCGGATGCTGACAAGCTAAGCACGCACGCTCGCATCATCCGCTCCGCTCTACATCTACCAGCCGACGCCTCGCTCCCTCTTCTGGACTGGCACTTTGTGCCTCTTGCGTTCGACACCCTGGACGCTCCCAGCGCCCGCTCTACATCTGTCCTCGAGTCCCTCTCCCATCAAATTGCCATCCGCACCGGTACCACCTTTGGTACTGCAAATTCTCGTCTCTCTCAGCGTCTTAGTTATGTCATATGGTCAAGCGTTGCCTCAGCCACCCTCGCCCGCATGCCTTATCATGGCGCGGCCTTATCTTGTCCCGCCCAAGTGTGAGTCCTTGAAGCCTGCCCTATGATATGGCATCGGCCCCCCCTTGATTAGTGAAAATAAAACACACATAATATTTCCCCACACACACACACACACACACACACACACACACACACACACACACACACACACACACACACACACACACACACACACACACACACACACACACACACACACACACACACACACACACACACACACACACACACACACACACACACACACACACACACACACACACACACATGAAGAAGAAGAATACAACGTCAGCGTCCCCTCCGTCGCCGCGCCCGCCGCACCCGCTGCTTGCGACAGCGGATGCGCCAAGCCAGTTCGACGTAGGGAACTCGAGCGCAACCAGCCTTGACACTTCCCACGAGACCCCGCCCGCGCCTACGCGCGCGACTCCGCCCTCGACTTCGCGCGCGCCTCCGCCATCGCCTTCCAGTCAACCCGCCCACGTCACCCCCGCCCAGGTCCCCACGCCCACGCGCCCCTGGGTGACTGTCGCAGCCGCCCAACCCCGTCCTCCTCGTCGCCCCATCTTCCCTCCTGCTCCTACAAATGCTTTCCGCGTTGCTCTGCCTCCCTCTCTTGCACAACTGCAACATCTTCCAATTCTCCGTTTGTCCCGCCTGCCCCTCTGCATTTGCCAAGTGTTCACATACGCCCGGGTTCCTCCGTCCTTACAGTCGCTGCCGCTCGCGCCGCCGTTGCAGCTCCTACGTCAGTCTCGGGAGCTACACTTGCTGAAGCACGCACTCTCGTCCGTACTGTCGGCAATCCGATCCGCCTGGACCCCGGCACTGGCGAGTCCGTAGCTCCGCCCCCCGCTATCACTGCGTATGCCTTCGCCCCAGAGTCCCAGTCCGCCGCGTTCCAGTCCTTTGACGCGGCGCAAGCCGCGCTTCGACGAGGCGCCCAGCAAGCTGGTTCAATGCTCCCTCCGCACTGTAGCATAAACACCCCCAGACGACTGGAGGTGTATGCGCAGTTCGACCTGTAGACCCCGGTTCGGAGAAGGGGTGAAGCGGGCCAACCAGCTACGGAACCGGGCTCGGGCCCGGGTAGCGGTGGTAGAGCGGGAGCGAGCAGGGACGCGCGCACGCACGAGCGGATCGACGCCTCGACGCCCCGGAGCAGCACTGGGTGACGTACCAGTGCTGACGGGCGGAGGCGGTTCCGTGCTCGCTCGCGTGCTGCGCGTCCACTCCGGCTCGGCTCCGACTAAACGCGCGCGAAGAGCCGAGGCGACGTTTAGAATAAGCTGGGTGGACTGACCTTGGCGGTCGGTTTAGGACAAGCCCGTGCTTGTCGCCCCCGTCCGCCGTCGGTCCGCTCCATATTTAATATACAAAACCATCTATCATAACACTACAGTACCGAGGTACTGTAGTGGGCTACTGTAGTGCAGGTCGGCCTGCACTGTAATACTGTCAGCTATGTCGAGGCTGACAGTACACGTATTACCCGTGGTGCGTGTGCGCTTCGTTCGCGCGTGGTACACGTGTGCACGTGGGCTGTGGGCACACGTGGACACGCTCGGTGGTACTGTAGAGCGTCCGGCTCTACAGTAACTAAATCAATCGTGATCTAATCTAAAGTGAGTCCCCCAGGGGGGGGTTATGCTACACGCACGTCCTCATTCCCGGCATTGGCCGCTGGACGTACGTATATTTCCTTGCCGACGCCACCCCTACTTTCGCCCGCGTCTTTGCCCATGTTCAGCTAGTCTATGAAGACCTGGCCTTTGACCATGCACCTATCGTATCCAACGCCTGCAAACTCGATTCCTCCGCTGCCGCTGGTGTCGCTTGCCGCCTAAACCGCGAGGCCCAGCGCCTACTAAACCACCGAACTCCTACTGCCGTTCCGATGCGTGTTCGCATCGCACTTGCGACGTGCCTCAGGGCTCACTCTCAGGCAATAACACAAGGCATTCCAAGCCCCCACGCCAAGATCCCACGCTCGAAAATTTCCCGCATTGAGGCCTCACGCTCTCATAGTCCACGCTCTGATATCCCCACGAAGAATCCGCGCCCCAATGCGTTCTCTGCTTCTGCTGCTACTATATTGCCCGCAACCTCCGCGCCAACCCACCGCTGTCCCGCTTCCGCTCCTAAGGCGTCACCTTCTACAGCCCTCCCATCTTCTGATTGTCCCACTATTCCTCCTCTCACAGCCCATTGTAGTATAATCACCCCCAACGACGAGGGGGGTGAGTACTGACAGTTCGGAAAGACCCCGATCGGCGGGAAGACAGAAGCACGGCCCACCCACCGTACCGAGCACGGGCTCGAGGTAGCGGTGGTAGAGCGGGATCGGGGAGGACGCGCGCACGCGCGAGCGGTTCTACGCCTCGACGGCCCGGAGCGGTACTGGGTGACGATCCAGTACCGACGGGCGGAGGCGGAGCCAGCTCGTGGGCGTGCTACGCGCGTCCTCAACCCGCGCGCGGTGCGACTCCTAGGTAAAACGGACGGAAATACCTAAAAGTAAGCGGGCGGACCAAGGTGGAGGATCCTTGACAAGTCCGTGCTTGTCGTCCTCCACTGCCGGCGGTCCGCTCATATTTAATGTACATTGTAGTCTGTCATAACTCTACAGTAGTGCCGGTCGACCGACACTGTAACGCTGTCAGCCGTCGAGGCTGACAGTCCACGTGTAATACGCGTCCCGTACACGTGGGGGACACGTGTGTGCGCGCGTAGCTGTAAGGCTCGTGCCTTACTGTCGCTGATCTAATCCTAATCTAATTTCCGAATTTCCGTTTGGGGTTATACCACACCCATCTCCGTACATCCCTTAGTGACGCCTCCCCTGATACAAGCCCTGCCACCTCACCTGCTGCCACCTCACCTGCTGCCGCCTCACCTGCTACCGCCTCACCTGCTGTCGCTTCACCTGCTTCTGTTTTCGTCCCATCAGCTTCCCGGACACCCCCGGACTCCTCAGCTCCCCTATCACCCCCTCAAGCCCCAAACCTCCTGCGCAAGCGTCCGCTTTCCTTCTCAGCCAAGTTCTCACCACCTCACAGGCCTCGTCGCAGCCCTGATCCAGAGACAACTGGCCAACATGCGACACATATAGAGTCACCCCATTTCCCCACCCCACTGGCCCTCACCCTCCCGAATCAAGCCCGCGAGATCACCACTCGCCCCCCGTCTGGCCACACCCCACCTGGGGCCCCCGCTCCACAAGGTCGTTCCGCTCCTTCCCGGCCTGCTACCTCCTTGCCTCCTCCTCCTCCGTCACCGGCTTCTGCCCATGCTGTTGCCGCTCTCGCCGCCCCTCCCGTCATCGTTCCTCCGCCTGCCTCCGCCTCTACTCCCACGCCGCCTACTGCTCCACACACTGCGCCTCCCCGTCCTCCTGCCCCTTGGCCTCCTGCTCCGCCCTCTGCGGACTATGCTTCAGTCGTCCCTACCTTTGCTGTCAATGTTCATGACGCCCCTGCTCTGTCGCGTGTGCCATCCGCGACTTCCCCCACCCCCGCCCCTCCCCTCCGCGCTCCCGCCTCCCCCTTCCTCCCCTCCTACCTCGTCCGACCACCCTACGGTTTCCCCCTCCACCATTTCTGCCGCGCTTCCCACCTTCCCGCCTCTTCGAGACCAACCCGACCCCTTCGCAGCCCCCAATGTCCTACGCAAACGTCCCCTCTCCATCTCTGCCACCCTCCCAACGGCTCGCCGCCACCGTAGTCCCTCTTTCTCATCCGTTGCAGTCCCGATGCCGCACCCCACATCATCACAATGAGTCAACCATCCCTGTCGTCCGCTGCGACGCCCTCGTCTCAGCTGCCAGCGCTCGCTCCCAGCCCGCATTCCTCCTCCTCCTCTCCCTCCCTGTCTCTCCCATCTGTGCGCGACCTACTTCTATGCCCGTTCCGCGCGTCCCAGGTATTCTCTTCCATCTCTGCCTCCTGCCTGCATAGCCTCACCTCCTTCTCATCAAGATGGTTCGTGCCGCAGCGGCCACCACGGCCCCGGATGACACTCACCGCGACTTCCTTCACCTCCATCTTCTCCCAGTCGCCGTCCTCCGCCAATCCTTTCGCGGAGAACCCGGCTGGCGCTCGCGTACCGGTCAGCATCACGCCCTCCGCCAACGTATCCGCCGCGCTTCCACGGGCAGACAATGGCCTGCCTTGTGGCACGAAGCCCTCGCAGCACATCAAGCCGATTTGGACTGGCACACCCGCCATACCCGTCGTTCCCAGTCCTCCACCTCGTCGCGCCGACGCATCGCGCGCGCTATGCGTCTCGCCTCTGAGGCTCAATACGGCCGAGCCATGTCGGCCCTCAAGGCTAAGCCACTGGCGGATCTCAGCGCTCCTGCCACGCGCGCCGCCCTCGCCGCCCTTCGCCCCACCCCAGCGTCCCCAGTCCGCCCGCTCCTGTTGACTCAGCTTCCCCTGTCGTGCACTGGGGTCGCGGTGTATAACCCCAGGGCAGAGCGCGCGTGTTCGGAACGCGGGTTGTACGGGAGACCACCCGGTGATAACCGGCAACGGGGTCCGGGCGCGATCGGCGCAATAGGTAGCAAAAAAAAGGAGGGTTAGAACAGGAGATCGCCCAGAGGGGGCGGAGCGGTAGGGACGTCTCGCGCGGTAGAGCGGTTAGTATCCTCGGTAGCAGCACGCGCGGTAGAGCGGTTGGGATTCGCGGTCGTAGATGGGCTCGCGTAGTGTAGCACGGCTTGTGCTATACTGGCGCGAGGCTACTACCGAGATTCCAGAAGCTTAGGAAAAGGACCCAAGGCTTCGTGCCTTCTTTACTTAGGGTCGAACATCGACTATATAGTAGTCGACGTCGAAATAATATTAATTAATAATAATTAATTAATAATAATTAATTAAAACACGGTAATAAATACCGGCGTACTAGCATAGACTCTATACAGTACGCAATACCCCCCTGTATAGGGTTATGATACCCGCTCACACGTGGGGATCGACACGCCTAGACGTGGAGTGACAGGCTGTCCGTACTTCGACAGGGCTTACACCCGGCCATGCCTGGGTGGGTAGTTACACGATTACACGTGGTACAGGTACACGAATATCCGTGGTGTACACGTGGGAGGCGCACCCGTGAGGGTGGCATCCCGCGTATGCCTCGCGAATGAGGGAGGCGTACCAGTGCACTACATAGCCCCCCTCGTAGAGTCGAGCGTCCCGCGAGTCATAGATTCAACGGAATCGTATCTGTCATGGATACGTACAGTCCCCCAGGTGTGGGCCCCGGCTGGTACGCGCATCGGCGCGGGGGGGGTAACTCGGCTCGGCGAGGACTTTTCTTCTCTCCGCAGACTTCGCGGCACGACCCGCACGCGTGTGTGCTGTTTTCCCCGACGGTTTTCCCCTCTCTCTCTTCCCTATTTTTTTGTCAGTTCAAATCCCCCTCCCCTTGTTACCTCGGGCGGGTTGAGCCATTCGTCAGACCTTCCCGAAGAAGACGGGAGATCCCGTTGGGAGGCGACCGACCCGCGTGTGCAACTATGTTCGCGGGGCGGCACACGCGCGACGACGGACGTTGGCCTCGACCCAGCGAGTTATGGGGACGCACCATGACCGACGCCCCGTTATTGTCTGAGAGGGCGCCGTTTCTTTCCGCGGAGGGTCTCCGCGATCCCGAGTTAATCCGGACATATGCGACAGCGTCGGGCGAGCTCCCGGGTGGTCTCAGCCTTCAAGCTGTGTTCTCTTGCGACTTCAGTCACCGACTAGTGGTGGCCAGCGAGTTATTACGCCCTGAATACAGGCGGACGGATGCCGAATCGCAAGAGGCTTTCGTCAACCTCCTCCAACAGCGTATCCGCCGTACCCCCTGCCGTCGTCCAGTCCCCCGTGGGTGGGACTTGGACACGTGGGCGTACAGGGAGGAGAACGACCGCGGCTACGTCGCGAACTTGCGCCATATCATCGGCAGACTCCGCGATCGGGAGGAAGAACCATCCGTGTTGATGATGGCGTGGGACACGCCTTTGATGCCGCCGAATTACGCCGTTGAGCTGGAAAGGCGCAAAAACCCGGACATGCACGGAAAGCTCAAATTTGAGCGGCGCATGCGGAATCGCATTGGAGTCTTCATTGCATACGAATGGGTAGAGGTCACCTCGTTCGAGCGAACGGTATTGCCCACACGGTACACGGACTTGCCGACGTGGTTTGACCAGTACGAAGTGCCCGCTGACTTCTTAGCTGAACTTCCACCCTGTTTGGTGTATCACGGTCTCAGCATGATGGAGGACCCGCAATCCCCCAAGTGGATGGTTTTCCTCAGTGAATGGCTGGCGATCGTGGCCAAGCGCTTCATCTGGTCCACGTACGATGGGCGCTTGTATGTCCTCCCGAGGGCCGTCACGGAGTGGTTGCGCTGTCTCGATCTGGCGAGGGTGTTGGGGTCTGCCGGGTTGCAGGAGCGTCTTCAATCCTTGCTCGATCTCCATGACCGGGTCGACTGGTCCCGCGTTCCCTATAACCAAGGACACCACTTTGACAATCCACGAGTGAGGAACCATTCCCCGGGTCGACGATTCGACACCGGTACCCCGCTAACCGGCAACTGGGTCCGCATTGCGGCGGGGACGCTGAGCGTCACTCAGCCGGAGTTACTTCTGGGGCAACCGGGGCCGACCGCTGGGGTTGGCGGCGAGGCCGCCCGCGTGCGTCCCCGCGAGGAGATACACGAAGTGGGCGCTGAGCCTCGCGCGCGCGAGCCGGTTCGCGTTAGGGCGAGGCGCGGCGGGGTGGGGTCCTCAGTCGACGTGGTGATGGCCGGGGGGACGACGGTCGAGATGCGGGAGGCTGCCACGGCGGGGTCCGGTCCGGCCGATTTAACGGACGCGAGCTTGCGCGCGTTGTTCGAAAACCCCCGCATGCGGTCCAAGCTGCGTCAGCTCTTCGCCGAGGGAGGCTCCGGGGGAGAGACTACAGTCGCTGCGGTCGCGTATACGCCACCGTCCGCCTTTCTCGAGAAGGAGATAACCCCTCGCTCTAAGAGCAGGGGACCGTCAGCTCCGGTCGGAGGGTGGAAAGGGGCCGCTCCCGCTGCAGGGGAGGAAGGTGACGCTCCTGGCGAACCCCACGAGGAGGCGCCGGAGAAGCAAATCGGCGACTACGTGGAGGAGTAGCCGCTCGAGGGGCGTCCCTCTTGTATTAGAGGGATAAGTTGACCCATCTCGGACGCGCGAGTTAGTTCCTTTCGTCCGCCTGTCATTTGGTAAAGATAATTACTTCCCCGACCCGTGGCGGGCAGTCTCTGGTGAGGAGGTCCGTTCCCCCTCTCCCGTCAAGCGGGTCTCGTGTTCTCGCCTTGCGAGGTTATCGTTTGACAGTACTCGACAAGCGAGGAAGGGATCCTCGTCAAGTGAGTTCGTTCATGAGGTTGCTCTCAACCTCGACACGGCGAGGAGATCTCTCGATTAGCCGAGGTCAATAATTTGACAATACTCGACACTGCGCGAGGAGGGCTCTTGTCCGTCAGGGTCATTGATTCGGTGTCCTCTCCCGAATCGACGAGTCTCACGTCCTCTTCTTACGAGGTTAATACTTGACAGTACTCGACAAGCGAGGAAGGGATCCTCGTCGAGCGAGTTCGTTCATGAGATTGCTCTCAACCTCGACACTGCGAGGAGATCTCTCGATTAGCCGAGGTCAATAATTTAACAATACTCGACACTATGCGAGGAGGGCTGTCGTCCGTCTGGGTCATTGATTTGATGTCCTCTCCTGAATCGACGAGTCTCACGTCCTTTTCTTACGAGGTTATTACTCGACAGTACTCGACAAGCGAGGAAGGGATCCTCGTCGAGCGAGTTCGTTCATGAGGTTGCTCTCAACCTCGACACTGCGAGGAGATCTCTCGATTAGCCGAGGTCAATAATTTGACAATAGTCGACGCTGTGCGAGGAGGGCTCTCGATTAGTCGAGGTCAATAATTTGATGTCCACCCTCGAACCGACGAGTCTCACGTCCTCTCCTTGCGAGGTTGTTACTTGACAGTACTCGACAAGCGAGGAAGGGATCCTCGTCGAGCGAGTTCGTTCATGAGGTGGCTCTCAACCTCGACACTGCGAGGAGATCTCTCGATTAGCCGAGGTCAATAATTTGACAATACTCGACACTGTGCGAGGAGGGCTCTCGTCCGTCGAGGGCGTTAATGCGCCCGTCAGCGGGGACAACAGTCGTCAGTGTTGCATACCCACGCTGTCAGGGCGGTCCCACAGCGAACGTCTGGGGAGCCGTAAGTGTTTGCGACGGCAGTAGCGCACCACCGTGTTGTAATCCACTTGGTGAGAAGGCTCCCCAGTGTCGTCGTCCGTGGAGTAGCCGTACCAATGGACCCGAAATAGGGGAACGCCGTCACTCCCTGGGGCGTGCCCGGAGAGCGAATCCACGACGTATTCCGTAGGCAGGACTCCCGTAGTGGTCGGGGAAGGCGAGGTCGCCGCCGGTGGGGGTGATTGTCGCGGGAGGTTGACAGCGTTGCTCGACGGGTTGGTGCAGTTGAGCTTGAACGTACATTTCGCGGCGATGGACGGCATGGCCTCAGCGATGGCCTGTTGGATGGTAATTCCCGTAGGAGGGGTTCCGAACGGGCCCGGGGTCTCCTGCGAGGAAAGGCCCGCCGCCACAGGGCGTAAAATTTCCGAGGTACTTCTCGGCAGAGCGCGGTTGTCCCGGACGGCGCGACACGTGTCATTGGGGGTGGCGGCTCGAGAGGGTGTTTGCGCATTCCCAGGCAGGGACGAGGCCCTGCGGGTAGCTAACGATCTTTCTGTCGCCGCGGTAGTAACAACCCCCCTGGTAGGACGTTCCCTCGTTGAGGCAGGGGGCTGGGGGGTGAGCTGCGATATGACTCGCTCTGGCCGTCCGCTGGCCAACGCATCCATTAATCCGGGCGTGCGCCTGTCCGAGGGTGCCGGTGAGGGGGCTTCGTCATCCAAGTTGATGTCAGCTCGCAGTTGGTCCATCACTGGTTCCACGGGGTCATCCTCATCATCGCGTTCGTCCGCCAATGCGGGCGTGGTGTCCTCCGCCGCGTTACGGAGGGGCGGAGACTTGACGATTGTATCTGGAGAGATCCGGTCCTTCAGTCCTGTTCCTCGAATGACCGTGACTGTGTGGTCATCCACCTTCACCACTGGAAACGGTCCCTCGGTGCGCGGCACGAGTTTGTTGTTTACCCGATCCTTGTCGGTCCGTTCCTCTGAGCGTAGGGCTGCTTCTTGATTAACGAGTACTTGGTCCCCTACTTGATATTCCGGCGTAGGGAGTCGAATCTGCTTATCAAAATCATCCTTGTAGCGTAGCTGCCCGGCGCGTAGGTTCTTGTCAGCTGTGGCCATGAGGCCGCGCAACCACGCGAGGAAGCGGAACTTGAAATGCGCCCTTGAGGCGGAGGGGGCCAACGTCGGAGTTTGCTGTAGGGACAACGGACTCGGCGTCCGGGATAGCACCAGCTCAAATGGCCTCATGCCGATCATGCGGTTGACCGTGCAGTTGTAGCCATAGGTGAGGGCATCCGTGTACTGGTCCCAGTCACGTTGGTTATCGGCCAGATAGTGCCGTAGAGTTGAGACCAACGTTCTGTTGAATCTTTCCACCTGCCCATCAGTCTGGGGGTGATATGCGGTTGTGAACACACTCTCAATGGAGAGGATTTTGCACACTGCGAGGAAGAACCTCGAAGTGAATTGACTCCCGTTGTCGGAGAGGAGCTTCACTGGGGCTCCGTAACGAAGACCCAGTGTGAAATGAACGCCTGAGCTACTGTCTCGGCGGTGATTTTCCGTAAGGGTACGGTTCGGGTTAACTTGGAGTAATGGTCCGTCATCACCAAGAGGTAAGTATGTCCTCTTGGGGTTCGGGGCAGTTCTCCAAGGATATCAATTGCGATGTACTCCAGGGGGCCTGATGGAGGGAACGTCTTCAATTCTGAGTTGTGTTTACGCAATTTGATGCGGGCCTTGGCGCAGTCGGGACACATCCGGACTGTGGAATAGGCATCGACCGACATGCTTGGCCAGTAATACCGCTGCCGGAGCGTGTAGAATAAACGCCGACCTCCAGGGTGACCTGAGATGGCGGGATAATGCGATAAATACAACACCCTGTCACGGAGGGTTGTTGGGACGAAAATTTGTTCGACACCATCCAGGTGGGCTTTACAACAGATTAAAACTTCTGTGTTGATGAAAAACCGTGACAAACGAAGTTGGACGGAACCCTCCCCCTTGGCAAGACGGGAAACCACCTCCTTACACAGGGGATCGGAGAGTTGCTCACGCGAAAAATCGTCGTGCGTCAGCGCGGCCTTTGATGCCGGGGGTGCCAAGGCATAACAGCCGGATGTCACGTCGACCTCAGGGTCGTCATCATTTTCCTCTGTGAACAGAGGATCGTCCTCAAGGTCCAAAGCTGAGTAACAAGGTATCTCCTCGTCCACCGGGACGGTGGTACCCCCCGTGGAGGGTATACGACTTAAAGCGTCGGCAAGGCGATTCTTGATTCCCTTCACGTAGGTAACGTCGAAGTCATATTCGGCAAGGCGCAAGCGTCACCGGGCAAGTCGACCACTCGCATCGACGAGGTTCATGAGCCACCTGAGAGAATGGTGATCGGTATTGACCGTAAACCGCTCGCGTTCCTGGTAAGGGCGCAGCGTTTGAATCGCCCATACGATGGGGAGGCATTCTTTCTCGGTCGTCGAGTAATTGCGTTCCGCTGTAGATAGCGTGCGGGACCAATACCCAACCGGGTATCGGTGCCCATCCTCATGGGTTTGTAGCAAGGTACAACCCAGTCGAGCGTCTGACGCATCGGTATCGAGCGAATAGGGTAACCCGAGGCGAGGAAGCTTCAACACCGGGGGCGATATTAGACACTCCTTCAACGTGTTGAAGGCCATGGTTTGGACCTCCGCAAAGGTGGGAAGGAGATCTGGTTCTCCCTTGCGGAGCATAGCCGTCAGAGGCGCCGCTATGTTAGCGAAGTGGTCGACAAATCGTCGGTATACATTACACATCCCCAAAAAGAAGCGGAGCTCCGTTTGGGTCCGTGGGGTGGTCGCTTGGGAGAGCGCTTTGACATTCTTCGGGTGAACTTGCAGTTCCCCCGGTCGAATGATATGTCCCAAGTACTCTACAGAGTCTTGAAAAAACTTACACTTTTTGAGCTTAAGTGATAAACCCTCCTGTTGTAGGGCTTGGAGTATAACCTCCACATCCTTGAGATGGGAGTCGTGATCCTTGGAGAAAATAATTATGTCGTCCAAGTAAATCAAGCAACTCTTCCATCGGTAGCCGGAGAGGAGAATATCCAACATTCTTTGAAATGTAGCCGGGGCGTTCATCAGGCCGAAGGGCATTCGGTTGAACTGATACGTCCCAGCATGACACGTAAACGTGGTTTTTGCTCTATCCTCCTTGGCTACTGGGATTTGCCAGTAGCCGGAGTTACAATCCAAGGTGGTGAACACCTTGGCCTCCCCGAGGGAGTCTAGACACTCGTCCATGCGAGGAATGGGGTACGTGTCTCGCACGGTGAGAGCGTTTAAACCACGGTAGTCGACACAAAAGCGGAGGCTTCCATCCTGCTTGGGGATGAGGACGACGGGCGACGCCCATTCGGATTTCGATCGGGTGATCACCCCGTTAGCCAACATCTCGTCAACCGAGGCTTGTTCTGGCTCTCGGGCGCGTGGCCCTGCCCGATACGGTTGGCAACGGAACGGCCTAGCGCCGGGGGTGAGCTCGATGCGGTGGTTTGTAGCGCGAACCTCGCCCAGAGTCCCGTTCCACATGCCGGCGTAGGGCGTGAGCATGGTGCTGACCTGCATACGCTGGTGCGGCGGCAGGTGGTCGAGGTGGACGACATCCATGGAATGGGAGTCCGACTCCGGGGTTGAGGAGGTTGGCCGAGGGGAGTCGTCGTTCTGTACCGGCGGGCCCCCCTCGTGAAATTCCGCAGCTAGAACTGCGTCTAACGGCATCGCCGTGCGGATCATCGCGCGGGGATGGGGGGATACGAAACCCACTACTTGGTTCTTCGATAATCTCTTGGTGGCCGCTGAGAAGTGGGCCACCAGGACCCGAAACTCCTGCAACGGGGAAAGGTGAACCACTCCATTGGAGATGGAGACTCTGTGCTTCGCATATAATTGCGGGTTCGGCTCTACGACCGAGAGTTCACTCCTTCCGTTGGTGGCGTAAACTCACGTTTGGGTCCCGGCGGGGATATCCACTGCACGGGCGACCTTAAGCTTGGGGGAAGTACGCCCTGCTGTGGGGGAATACTCCTGCTCCGAGGGGAGCGGGGGGTGGTCCGCGGCACGACGAGCCGGTTTCCGAACGATGGGTACCTTCGTACCGTCGTCCAACTCCACGAGCTTGCGTCGGGGGTAGATGGCTTCGATAAATCGGTCGTTAAATTCGCAACCCAAAATAACGGGGGCGGCCAATCGCTCACAGACGATGAATGTGCACTTCATGGTGCGGTCACCTAACCGCACCACCAGTGGTATTTGACCGCTGGTACGCAAGGGCCGTCCATTTGCGTCTGCAATTGTCGGGACTTCGCCCGGGATGAGGAGAGACTCCCATCCTGTGGGTAACGTGTCAGCCCTGACAAAATTAGATCCCGCTCCCGTGTCGAGGATGGTGAGATGCCTCAGCAATATAGCTGGAGTTAGTCCAAGGTCAGCGTAGACCTTGTAATTTCTCCGAGACAGGGTCATTACTGTCTTGGAGGTGGGAACACCCGGGGCGAGCACTGGGATATTCCTCCGCCATGGTCGGCGTAGAGTACCGAGTCCCTCGGGATCGGGGTTATCCTGGCTAGTACCAGTATGGTTGCGGCCGAGAATTCGGAACCGCTTCTCCACCTTTGGAGGTGAGTCTTCGTCCGCCAGCTTGGGCGACTGATCCGGGGCGGAGCCCGGGTTTACCTCAGCTGCTGCGGGCTGAGGTTCTCCTAGTTTTTTGGAGGTTGTCGAACGCCGTCAGGGGGCGGGGCAGACTTCGTCCCCGTGCTTAGATGCGGCGGCGGGGCGGCCGCGGTAGCGGGATTAATTACCCGGTTGGCCTCATAACTGAGGAGGGCAACGGCGCGGAGGTACGCGTCCGAGGGGAACCGGCCTTTCTGTGCCGTGTTCAGCTTCTCGTACTGATGAGGTACGAGGGAGACATCCTTCACCTTCAAGTCACAGTCAGGGGCTATACGGTCCCCGATCTTGTAACAGGCGAAGCAGATGATCTGCGGGGACGGAGGTCCCCGTAGGTCCTTCTGGATGTTCCGGGAGGGCCGCCCGAAGGCGGGGCTGTGGGGGCTCCCCGTACGCTCCGCGGCGGGTTGGTACGGCTTGCGCCGGTCGCCGTAGAAAAGCGAATTTCCATCGTTGAAGGAGGAGTCCTCCGTTGGTAAGGAAGGCATCCCGCCAGCGTTGTCCCCTTCCGTGGCGAAGTAATTCTCGGCACCCACCGCCGTCTGGTAGCTGGCGGTGGGACCGGTCGTTGAAGATGGAACGCTATCAAGAGCGGCAAGGACCTGCTTACCAGGGCGGGGCCTAGCAAATTCCACCCGGCGACTCGGGGCTTGCTGAGCTCGGAGGGCCTCTCCATGGGAGCGCGCGTGAGCCACCGTATCCCCGAACAAGGATCGCGGTCGATCCTCGCGGGTTTGCAGAACTAACGACTTGATCGCCGGTGTGAGCCCCTCGATGAACAGGGTAGTCCTCTCGTAGGGCGAGTGTACGTCGCCACATCTACCGAGGGCGTTCAGCATCCGAGTGGCGTACTCGGTTTCCAGTTCGCCCGGTTTTTGGCGTAATTCTCTCAGCGCGGTGAGGGCGTGCTCAATTTCGAGGTTGGTCGCGTAAGTGCGCAGCAACCAGTTTACGGCTGCCGCCCAGTTCGCGATCCCTTGGGATTTGCGGTGTAACCCTCTTTGGGACTCATACGCCTCTTTTGCCGGCGGGGATAACAGGTGGGGGAGAGCCATCAGGGCCATCGCCTCAGTCATATTGGCGTTATCAAAGTTCTCCTTGCAACGCGCAAGGAAACTTATGACCCTGATTGGGTCCACCCCGCTGAACTTGTAATCTCCCATCACCACGAGGAGGTACTGTACCCTCTTACGGGTCGAGGCGTAGACCTTGTCATCCACGGTCTGCCTCGTGTCCTCGAGGCGATACGCTCGGTAATTACATACACCCCGGAAGCGGTGGTTCGTCGGCTTCCAGACTGAGACGTGCTTCTGTCTGGGGCCGAACGTCGGCAGCGGGGCCGTGAGTGACTCTGACTCGGAATCCGATTCCGAGTCAGAGGGCGAAGACGAGGCTGAGCTCGAGTACGACGAGAAGGGTCCCTCGGATGGCGGGTAGACACTCTTGCCCCCCTTCCGACGTCGAGAGTCGCGTTTCTTCCGGCTTGGCTTAGACTTTTTTCGTCGTCCCTCGCCATCGCCGTCGGAGCTTCCCCCCGAGTCGGGGTTTCCTCCCGGGGGATTCCGGGAGGGTAATTCACCCTCACGGGGGTCCTGACCGGCGGGGGCGTCCTCTGGGAGCGCCCTCGCGCGGACCAATGACGCCGTCGGGTCAGTGAATAGTTGGGGACCGGTCCCCACTGAGGGGACGGGTATCCCTGCGGCCTGTAACGCCGGGATCGTGACGTTGGACAAGAGTAAGTTCTCGTCCAACGGAGGTAACTCCCGTCTCCGGGAGGTGACTGGCACTTCGCCCGAGGGGGGAGTTGTGGTAACTCCGCCAATGGCCGGAGGCTTAACAGCAGCAATGGCTGGGGTGGGCGCCGCCGATCCGTCCTGAGTGACAGGCGCCGGATCGGGGCCGTACGTCTTGAGGACGGATAATTCCTGACGGAGGGACTTGACTTCCTCCGTTACAGTAGCGATCTCCGTTATCAGAGGGAGGATCGCCTCCTCGACCCTGGCCTCGATGTCCTCTTGCCAGGCCTTGGTCAATACGCCTTCCAGGGCGGAGAGGCGATCGCGCTCGCGCGCGGATTGTACATCCGCCTGCGTGGCGACGGTTTCCTCCACGAAGGAGTTGAGGTTCTCTCGCAGCGCCGACGAGTGCGCTGCGAGTTTCTCCGCCACCGTTGTGAGCGTAAACCTTTCGGCTTCTCGGAGCGCCTCACGGCAGCGCCGAGTTATCAACGCCGCTACGGGCGCAGGAACGTCTCGGGGACGGGTTTCTCGGGAACTCTCCGACCCGGACACCATGTCTTGAAACACCTGTGAACGGTGGTGAGCACCCTCAAAAGAAACAATTAGAAGAGAGAAAGGGGTTAGAGACTCGGCAGATTTCTAGGTCGGGAGACCAAAATGTCGTGCACTGGGGTCGCGGTGTATAACCCCAGGGCAGAGCACTCGTGTTCGGAACGCGGGTTGTACGGGAGACCACCCGGTGATAACCGGCAACGGGGTCCGGGCGCGATCGGCGCAATAGGTAGCAAAAAAAAGGAGGGTTAGAACAGGGGATCGCCCAGAGGGGGCGGAGCGGTAGGGACGTCTCGCGCGGTAGAGCGGTTAGTATCCTCGGTAGCAGCACGCGCGGTAGAGCGGTTGGGATTCGCGGTCGTAGATGGGCTCGCGTAGTGTAGCACGGCTTGTGCTATACTGGCGCGAGGCTACTACCGAGATTCCAGAAGCTTAGGAAAAGGACCCAAGGCTTCGTGCCTTCCTTACTTAGGGTCGAACGTCGACTATATAGTAGTCGACGTCGTGATAATATTAGTTAATAATAATTAATTAATAATAATTAATTAAAACACGGTAATAAATACCGGCGTACTAGCATAGACTCTATACAGTACGCAATACCCCCCTGTATAGGGTTATGATACCCGCTCACACGTGGGGATCGACACGCCTAGACGTGGAGTGACAGGCTGTCCGTACTTCGACAGGGCTTACACCCGGCCATGCCTGGGTGGGTAGTTACACGATTACACGTGGTACAGGTACACGAATATCCGTGGTGTACACGTGGGAGGCGCACCCGTGAGGGTGGCATCCCGCGTATGCCTCGCGAATGAGGGAGGCGTACCAGTGCACTACATCCCCCGTCACCTGACATCACCGAGGGACAAGTTCTACGCGCAGCACGTGACTTGAATCCCACGTCCGCCGCAGGCCCTGACCGCCTATCCCCGCGCATCCTCCAGCTACTTGCCCGCACGACCCTTAGCCCTGAAGCTGGAGTGACTGGGCTGTCTGCCCTGACGCGCTTAGTTCGGCGCCTTGCTCGCGGGGACATTCCAGATCAAGCCGCGCCTCTCCTTGCCGCTTCTACATTGATCCCGCTGCAGCCCCGTCCGGGCAAGATTGGGCCAATCGCTGTAGGCCAAGCCTTACGTCGCCTTGTCACCAAAGTCCTCCTGCCGCCCGCCATCGAGAACACTAGCGATTGGCCCCCCCCGAGCAGTTGGCAAATGCCGTCCCCTCGGGGATGGATGCCATAGTGCATGACTGTAGAATGCTGATGCACCGCCACGGTCGGGATTCAAACTATATTATGGTCTCTGTGGACGCGCGAAATGCCTTTAATTCCTTTTTTCGCCATTCATTGCTCGATCGCCTCCCGCTTCAGACGCCAAGCCTCGCTCGCTTTTTGAATCTAATATACGGCCGCACAGTGCCGGATCTAGTCTTGCCTTCCACCCCTCGGTTCCTCATGCAGAGCCAAGAGGGCACCGAGCAAGGCGACCCTGCCAGTATGCTCCTCTTTCCACTCGCCATCCAGCCCCTGGTCCGCCGTATCAGTCGCCAGTGCAGATTCGCCCTCAATCGATGGTATGCTGATGATGGCACCATTGTCGGCCCTATCGATGAAGTTCTCAAGGCACTAAAAATACTACGCGACGAGGGTCCAGCGTCCGGTTTCTACATGAATATTGAGAAATGTCGGGCCCACTGGCCCACCACCACGTCAGCAAACCTGTCCCGCCTCCTTCAAATATTTCCCCTCGCTGTGGCCCAAGATGAGGGTCTCGTCCTGCTGGGAGCCTCGCTGGGCACGCAAGCCTTCATCCGCCACCATCTTTTACAGAAGGTCCAGTCCTGCCATGCCTCTCTTCAGCTCCTAGAGGACATACCTGATGCGCGCACTCGGTTTCATCTGCACCGTGTCACCGCCTCCGTATGCCGGGTAGAGCATGTCTTCCGCCTAACGCCTCCCGATATCTCCCTCCCCGCCGCAATTCTCTTTGATGAGCCCCAACTCTCGGCCTCCTCCCGCCTCAATGACGTTCCCGTCTCCCGTGCTATGGCGACGCAAATCGGCCTCCTGCTCCGCCTCGGAGGCCATGGCTTCACCTCCCTTTCTCCGTTTGTCCATGCCTCGTACGCTGCAATCCTCATTGAGGCAGCCCCCTGTACGGGTGCAAGGGCCATAAAATCCCTCGGTCCCTTTCTACCGTAGGATGGCCCGTCGGTCCCTTGTACGGGTCCTGGGTGCGTTAGACCCCGAGGTCCAAACACGTGGCATTCTCACTATTGCTTCATCAGAGACCAAGAGCATGCTCCATGCTTTACATGATGTGATACCTATAACTGCATGTATCAATCCCAATTACCGCCGGGAGATACGAACAGCATGGGAACACGGATGTGGAGCGAACTTCACTTGCGCTACTGTGGAGATTCAAAGGGAAAATGAGGAGCAAGGCGTGAAGGGAATTTCCGTTCCCAAATCGGAACCGGGTCTTGCTGAGAACGAAATTTCGTGACACGGAATACTGCATTCCGATGTTGCTCCACCAGCATCAGCCAAGCGTGGGCTCTTTGTGCAATTGTTGAAGATGATGAAGTTAGCGGTAGAGGAGGAGAGGCAAATGTCGTGTGCACAGAAGATTGTGCGCGAACATTCGATGTCAGATGTGTTGCCGCCGGGGTGCTGCTCAGATCTTTTGAATGTTCTATCGTATTCAAATTCTTTTACTGCACCTAATGTCATGAAGGATTTGATGAAATGGTACGCGTATACCGGCATGGCGGGGCGGAGGGAGGATGAAGCTAGGGTGGGGGTGGGAACGGCGTTGCAAACGGTGGCGGGGAGAACGAGAAAGAAGATGCCTACCGGCGTTTTCAGATATGTGCATTACAGTGGCCGCCAAAAAAATACTGATAATGTAGCAAAATTATGGGCCAGTTGAACAAAATTGGGCTTCGAACTCGAGAACGGGCGCGCGCGAGCCCTGCGCGCGGACTTGCCTCCGGCCACGCTGCTATGCCACCTCCGACAGCAAGAGGTTCCTCGTCGAAAACGGTGATTTTCCAAGGATAATTTGTAGTACAGTAAAAACGTCAATGTTGCAATGCCAATAACTGTAAAGCTCTGAGGTTCAGGCCGAAGAAAGTCTGTCAAAAAGCTTGAGCAGTGCCTGAGTCACGCCGGTAGAGCATGAATGACGGAAAGGCATCTCAGCGTCACAATCTGACATGTTTTAAGTGAAAATGACAAGGTCGGAGGGTTCATTTTCGAAGATTACCCACCATTAAAGTAGAAAGGGGTTCGGTGTAAACGTGATCCATAACCACCACAACCATTCTATTTGAAAACATATGAATGGTCTCTGCAACCCACATGTATCGAATCAGACAGATGGGCCTCTTTCTGAGCCAAACGACTGTGATTTAAATGGTACGAGCATAAGAAGTAGCGAGAAGGTATGCCAAAAACATGTCTGAATGTAGTGCAATGCGCCTGATAGGCAGTGGGCAAGGTCAATGGCCCAACGCAACCCAAAACAAGGAACAGTCGACGGAGCACCGCCACGGAGTGTTCGGAGCTCCATTTCCCTTTAAGCGTATTTGCGGCCAGCAGTAGCTCAGATCTTTGCAAGGAGGGCGCAAAGAAAGCAGCCCGGCCCGAGTTCGATGTGTAGTAGAGTCTTTTACAGCGGTTGCTCGACGAGTTCGGGCTTAGATCTAGGAAAACTAGGCCCGATGAGTTGTAAATAAAATGCTCCTGGAGCGCCTTCTATACCTTATTCTCTTCACAATGTCTTCGGCAAGGACGTCTCAACATAGTGTTGCCATGTAGCCAAGTATCAGTGCTCGGATACGGCTGCTGTTTTACACGGATGCCACGGCCTCACCTCATTGGTATCTGGCATACACGCCTCCTACGCTGGTAGCCCCATCGCCGCCGCTCCAGCACGGCTTCGAGGGCTCTACTTTTCCGCCGTTTATAAATATCAGCGTTTGCACGAAGCCCGTTGCCGGTCGTTCTCCGATATTTGCCTTCATTCGTGCAACCTGAATATTTCTCGATGACGGAAACGAACATCGGCTGCCTTGACCCAGCTGCACCACTGGCGCCACCGGAACTCATACAAAAAGTCTTTACTTCAGACGCAACACAGTGCGGAAGCCAGCTTGAACTGGAAAACCCCCTTCTGGGAGTCCTTTCCCAACCTTAGTGATGAAAGTGCAGCATCACTCCGCCAACGAGTACGATACAACTGTCACAATTTTATTAGTGTCTATCACTACCAACTTCCTAATGTGGTGCCACCTGTCCCTAGTGGGTGGCACATCTCGCGTAGACAATTCAACTACCTACAAATTGGGGATCCTCCTAAAGGACCCTCGCTGCCAAAAAGAGCAAACGCTCAATTAAGGTCAATAGGGGCAGAATCGTAGGTAGTACCTCTCTGAAGAGGGGTTTGAGTACACTTTTAGTCCAGTCGACTTTACATCGTGTGGGAGTACAATGCCCGAGGACAAAGACGATTAACGTCTTCGTCCTCACCAATCTCACACCCAAAAAACCGAACCCCAACCCGAAAGCTGAGCTGTTCCCCGTCCCCCTCCCGCACCCCGAGCCACACCGGCCTGTGCCCCCTTTTGGTGCCTAGAGCCCCAGTGGCCCGCACTACTTGGACACGTTTCAGATCACCGCCCGCCCGTTGGGCAAATTCCGACACTTATAAGTTCACGGACACGCCTACCGCACGGAAATTTCAAGAAAAAAAGATTTTTGGTTCCTTATACACTACCAATTTATTACTGTATGATAATTGCTAGTGTGTAATACCACGCACGCGCACACGTGTGACCAATTTATTGGTAATTTTTATGGCACGGCTCAAACGAGCGGCCAACGATCCAGCTGTAGTACGCGAAGCTGCTACCAAGAGGCGACGCATTGCTGTTGCTGTCGCTGATCAAGATTTCGCCGCCGCCGATCCCGACTCCGCCGCCGCCGATCCTGATTCCGAAGCCAGTAATCCCAATTGTTCTGCCCCCGATCCGGATTGCACCTCCGCGAACCAAGATATTCGCCCGCGGACGCCGGTCAGCACTGATTTTTACACGGACTCGAATTATACAGAGTGTACAGGACCGCCACTTGTCCAATTAGAAGCCGAGCACGTCCCGTTTGGAGACTCAACCGCCTCCCGATCCGCCTCCTGCGCTTCGTCGACCATCAATCTCGTCGACGAGGGAGATACGTCCCCGTTCTCTGAATTCCGCCCGCGCCACATTGCGCGTGTGGCAGAGCAGCGCGCACGTCGCCGACGCAACCCGCCTTCCCGTAATATAACGGTGTACACTTGTCGCCCATGCGCACGTTCTTTCACCTCGCGGCGACAACTCTCCTTTCACGAGGCGAGTGGCCGACACGCGCGCCCACAAACCCGCCTCCAGGATCTCGCCGCTCGACTACACTGTCAGCTCTGCGATCTCCCGTTTGCTGACAGGCATAATTTTGAATCCCACAAGCGCTCCCGGATCCACTTTAGACACGCCCGCCGTCAGCAGGAAGCCCGCCAAAATTAGAATCTCTGTCTCTTAAAAAAAGGGCGGGCAACTTTAAAATTTTCTTACGGTACCCTAAAAGGACACCTGTCTGCCCCCCCCCTCTGTCCCTCTCAAACCCACGTGTCTAAGACTCCAGCACAGGACACCTGTCCGCTCCCCCCTCTGGCCTTCTCAAGCACACGTGTTTGAGGCTACAGAGAACACCTGCCCCTCCCCCCCTTTTGCCCTCTCAAACACACGTGTCTAAGGCTACACTACAGGACACCTGTCCCCCAGCTCCCCTCCATCAAACACCGGTTTGAGACTAAACAAAACCAGACACCTGTCCTTCCGCCTTCCACGGTGTAGTATAATCACCCCCAACGACGAGGGGGGTGAGTACTGACAGTTCGGAAAGACCCCGATCGGCGGGAAGACAGAAGCACAGCCCACCCACCGTACCGAGCACGGGCTCGAGGTAGCGGTGGTAGAGCGGGATCGGGGAGGACGCGCGCACGCGCGAGCGGTTCTACGCCTCGACGCCCCGGAGCGGTACTGGGTGACGATCCAGTACCGACGGGCGGAGGTGGAGCCGGCTCGTGGGCGTGCTACGCGCGTCCTCAACCCGTGCGCGGTGCGACTCCTAGGTAAAACGGACGGAAGTACCTAAAAGTAAGCGGGCGGACCAAGGTGGAGGATCCTTGACAAGTCCCTCCTTGTCGTCCTCCACCGCCGGCGGTCCGCTCATATTTAATGTACATTGTAGTCTATCATAACTCTACAGTAGTGCCGGTCTACCGACACTGTAACGCTGTCAGCCGGCGGGGATGACATTCCACGTGTAGTACGCGTCCCGTACACGCGGAGGACTCGTGTGTGCGCGCATGGCTGTAAGGCTCGTTGCCTTACTGTCCCTGATCCGATCCTAATCTAATTTCCGTTTGGGGTTATACCACATCACCCCCCCCTCAAGAGTGAACGTCCGCGTTCACTCCTGACGCTTGTAGAACCTGTCCGTCACCTCCTTGCAGCCGAGCGACAGCCATCCTTACTGCCCCCGTGATCCTCTGTCCGTCCGTGCTGGGTGCCTTCTGCTTTCCCTTTTCAGTGAGCCGCGCGACGAGGCGCGACGGAAATCCTTATGTTAGTCAGCCCTCGCCAACGATGGCGAGGGCGCGCGGCGCGACGAGGCGCGACGAGAATCCTTATGTTAGTCAGCCCTCGCCAGCGATGGGGAGGGCGCGGGGCGCGACGAGGCGCGACGAGGATCCTTATGTTAGTCAGCCCTCGCCAGCGATGGGGAGGGCGCGGCGCCGTGCACGTGTGGTCCGGGCCACCTGTTTGCCCGCAGCAATTTCCACCACCCAATATTTTTCGTTTCCGGGTAAGGTGGCGGTGTCGGCGCGGTTGCCCTTCAGCTGCCGACCACGGACGGTGTCGTCGGCAGGCTGCGTGTCCGGAGCGCCGCTTCCGTTGTCGCCGCCAGAGAGTGTGTCTCCGTCGGGGTGCGGTACGGGCCGTCGAACCGGTCAGGCCGAGGGTACGTTCGGCCATCCCGCGTGCCATTGCGTGTCTCGCACGCCAACGTGCATGCGTTTGCTCACGTGAGTTGTCCATTTTCGCGACTACTTTTTCGTTAATTTTCTCCTGCCCGTGGTGGCAGGTTGACACCGAGTGCTGCACAGTAAGACTTATTTCTCCTTATTTTTTCCATGTTGTTCGCGTCGGCGGCCCAAGCACTGTACAGCATTATATCACCCCTGGGGTGACCGCCATCATCCCAATCATTCTCTGAGGCCATGCGGTGCCTCTCTTGGCATATTATCGTGACAGTGGAGTGGCCGTTGTTCGTCCGCCCCCTCCTCCGTCCTCACTCGGCCCGTACCAAAGTATGCGTACGCTATTCTTCACACCTCGCGCCTTGCTTTGTGCAATCCGTTCGCTCCCACGCTCACCTGGCGCGACTTGAGCATAATGCCGCATTCTAGGCGGCCATCCCTGGGACGTTTCGTGTCCCCTAAGACGCGAATTCTCGCATCCGACTCCGTAAGCGCTCGCCAACGATCGGCTGAAGGAAGCCTAACTGCTTCCGGTACCGGCTGCCTTGTGCAGGTGATCGTCTCGTTCGTCGGACGTCCTCTCGCCGCGGTTGCCAGACTTAACGGAATGTCCGGCGACCCAGTTCGGGGGGAAGCGTCCGACCTTTCTGCTCCCACAAAGGAGCATTCGCCTTATCCGTTCGAGTACACGTGGACCCTCGTATAGTCGGTCAATACGAGGGCCACAATTCCTTGAGGTAGTCCGTACTGCCTCATTCTTACGCCTTACGTCGTGCGTCCTTGGGTTTCGGAAGTCAAATACGGCTTGACTTCTGTGCGGTCCTCACGTCAACCGTAACGAAGCGGTTGAGGGCCCCCCTCTCAAGCGTGAACGTCCGCGTTGGCGTCAGACGTGAGGTTCCTGCCGGTGCGTCTCCGGAGGTGTTGGGCGTAACAAGACACCAACTCCTCCGGAACGTGAGTCCGGGCGGTCCATGTGGGCGTGTCGTAATCCGCCCACTTGATGAGAAACTCGATTGTTACGTCCTCCATGGCTCGATGCCGGAGTAATCGTTCCACGGCATACTGCGTGCCCTCGGTGACCTTGTCGGCAAGGTCACTTGGGGTTGTTGTACTCGCCCGTGGCGCGCCCGTCGGTGGTGGCGCGTACACGCAGCGGTCTGCGGAGACGCGCTCGGTGACACCATCACGATCGATCGTGATGGTTCGCCGGTCGTTGGCGAGTACCCGGTATGGCCCAACGGCGGGCGACGCGAGTTTGTTAGACGTCTTTGCCCCATCGGTGGGGTTCAGGTAGACGTAATTACCTGGCTTGGTACGTGCGTTGAGCCGTCTGACGCGCTTATCGAAGTCGCGCTTGTACCGAGCCTGCGTCCGGCGCAGGCTCCCGTACGCCTTCTGGATCGTGTCGTCCAACGTCTTGAGGAATTCAGCGCGCGTTGCCCCTATCGGACGGGGGCGCGTCACCGTCGGCTCTACGTAGAGAGAACTCCGGCGGGGGTCGGCTGAGGACGAGCTCGAAGGGCGTGGTACTCGTCGTACGATGTACGTGGGAGTTGTACGCGTACGTGAGCGGCCCCAAGTACACGTCCCAGTCGTCCTGATGTTCGCCGACGTAATTCCGTAACATCGAAGCGATCGTCCGGTTGTACCGCTCGACCTGCCCGTTCGTCTGGGGGTGGTACGCCGAAGTGAACAAGTTCGTCACCCCCAGGACACGGCACGTGCTGTGGAAGAACTTCGCGTTAAACTGCGGTCCGTTATCCGACAGTAGCGAGCGTGGGACGCCGTATTTAAATACCCACGCGTCGCAGAACGCGACGGCTACCGTGTACGCGGTTACGGTCCGCAGTGCAACAACTTGAGTCAGCTTGGTGAAACGGTCCGTAATTACGAGAAAGAACCGTTTCCCTGCCTTCGTCTTGGGTAGCGGTCCCAAGATGTCGATGGCGAGGCTCTCAAGCGGCCGTGTTGCCGGAAACAACTTCAAACGGTTGAGGTGTTTCCGCAACTTAACACGGTTCATCGCGCATGTTCGGCACCCTCGCACCGTAGCTGCGACATCTGCAGCGAGATGGGGCCAGTAGTACTCGCGACGGAGCGCGAAGTACATACGGTTCTGGCCCGGGTGCCCCGCGATGGTTGGTGTGTGGCAGAGCTGGAGAAGCCGAGCCCGTAGCGTTCGTGGCACCACGACCTGCACGATGTCAGGGTCGAAGGGGTGTCTCCGTTTGAGCACCCCGTGGTGGTCCTCGAAGAACGCGGAGTCCCGGGACTCTGACTGTCGTGCCAGTACGGTCTGGCAGAAGTCATCCACGCGTTGCTCTTCGGCTATCTCCTCTAACGTAAGAGGGGCCGGAAGGTCGTCCTGCGGAGGGGCGACCGTGGAGGCGAGCGCGCCAACTTCGGGTTGTTCGGCGCGCTGGATGTCGACAGCGTCGAACTCGTCGTTCTCCTCCCAGAACGAGGTGGGTCCTTCAAGAGCGGGGGCCTCGTCGTCGCCCCTCGGCTCGTCGCGCGTACGGACGCGCGACCCTCTTCGCGATCCGGCTTGGTTCCTTGTTGTCACGAAGACATGGACGGCCTTGTGATCGCAGCTCGCGGTACAGACGTGGTCCGCGAGCTCGTCCGACATGTCACGGACGGTCGTACCCGCATCGAAGGTGGGAATGTCTTCATCCACCTCGACGACTGGGCGAGGGTCGTCGGTGACCCTTGGCAACACGAGGCGTGACAGAGCATCGGGCACCTGGTGCATGCGCCCAGGGCGGTACTGGATGGTGAAGTCGTATTCCGCCAACCGCAGTCGCCACCGGGTAAGCCTTCCGGAACTCTCCGTGAGGGACATAAGCCATCGGAGGGCATCATGGTCCGTCCGGACGATGAACTTGGTACCTTCGATGTATGGCCGTAGTGTGCGGACGGCCCACACTACGGCAAAGCATTCGCGCTCCGTAGCGCTGTAGTTGCGCTCACTGTCGGACAGTGAGTACGACCAATACCCCACGGGGCGCCAGTCGTTGGCGCCTTCGTGTTCCTGGAGCAACGTACAGCCCAGTTGATAGGCACTAGCATCCGTGTCGATCATGTACGGCCGACCGTACCGCGGCAATGCTAGGATCGGCGGGGAAATCATCCGCTCCTTCAACGCTTCGAACGATTGAAGTTGCAGCTCGGTCGGGTCGTCGAAGTTGGGGTCCGCGTCCTTGCGCGTCATGTCCGTTAATGGGCGCGCAATCTTCGCGAACCCCTTCACGAAGCGGCGGTAGACGTTGCACGCTCCGAGGTACGAGCGCACCTGCGTCAACGTCCTCGGAAACGTGAACGTCTTGAAGGCGTCCGCCGCCGCTTCGGCGACGCTCAGCTTACCTGGGGAAATGACGTGCCCCAGGTAGTGCACCTTCGGTTGGAAGAAGCTACACTTCTTGAGCTTGAGGGAGATTCCGGCGCTCCTCAGCGAGCTCAAGACAGTGTCGAGATGCTTTGCGTGTTCTCCGTGCGTACGGGAGAACACGATGACATCATCCAGGTAGACAAGGCATATCTGCCATCGGACGCCAGATAGGATGATTTCGAGGGCACGTTGGAAGGTGGCCGGTGCCCCTTTTAGCCCGAACGGCATACGCAAATGGCGAAACGTTCCCATATGCGTAGTGAACGTGGTCTTGTCCCGGTCTTCCGGAGCGACGGGGATCTGCCAATAACCGGAATTGCAGTCCAACGTCGTAAAGACGGCTGCATCTCCGAGCGAATCGATGCAGTCGTCCATCCGGGGCAGCGGATACGAATCCGCTGCCGTCTTTGCGTTGAGACGCCGGTAGTCCACGCAGAACCGAAGAGAGCCGTCTTTCTTCGGTACGAGCACCACGGGGGACGCCCACTCGGTGCTCGCAGGTTCGATTACCCCTGCGTTCAACATTTTGTTGACTTCCTTGGCGACCATCTCACGCATAGCCGGCCCCTTTCGGTAGGGCATTGAACGTATCGCCTTCGTACCTGGTTCGAGGGGAATGCGGTGTTCGGTCGCTCGGATCGTTCCGAGCGCCCCGCTCCACAGACTCGAGTGCTTACGGAGCATCTCGAGCACGTGGCCCCGGAACTTGTCATCATCGATGTATGACAAGTCGATTTCTTTTTCCCAATCCTCCGGCGGATTTTCGGGATCCTTTTCAGAGGCGGGTGCAGTGCCCCCTTCCGGCGGCGGGCACTTCGCCGGTCGGCCGTCCGTACCGGCTCCTCTCTTCTCAACGGTTGCTCCCTGGGCGGAGCCTGGTCGACCAGCTCCTGCCGTTCCGACTTGATCGGTGAAGTCGGTGAGGTGTAGCGCGTGCGCGATCCCCTCGGCGATGCGACGTTCGGGCGTCAAGATCGCGAGGGGGTTGCGCTTCGCGTATCCCACGACGGTGTGCTTCGGAAGCCGCCTTTCCTGTCGCGAAAAGTTCGCGACGATGACGTCGAAGGTCTGGTTCGGCAGGACCTCGACGACGCCGTTCGTCAGCCTCACTCCATGTCGGTGTTGGAGTGACGGCTTCGGCTCTATAAACACGAGTCCCCTCCCCGTCGTCGTAACGCGCACACGGGCCTGCGACCTCGCGGGAATGGTAACCCAGCGGGCGATTCGGATCGCCTGCGGGGCTTCGTCGCGTGCGTCAGCCCGGCTTGTCTGACGTCCGTGCCGCCTGGTTGGGGGAGTCGGCTCCCCCTTCCCGTCGACGATGGCAACGGAGCCACCTTGGCGGAGCTCCAACCGTTGAGCTTCGATGTCGATACTTCGTACGTGTGTATCGATGAAGGCCGTACCAAGGAGGACCGGCACGGCGAGCTGGTCCGCCACGACGAACGGAATTCGGAACGTCGTGTTCCTCAACCGCACGGCCAGGCGTACGACGGCCGAGAGCTTAAGCGGGTTGCTATTCGCGCCTGCCAATCGGGGCAGTGGCGCGTCGCGGATGACGTACCGCGACCAATCGGGAGGAAGGTCCGCCTTCCTCACCAGATTGTACCCCGAGCACGTATCAACGGCGATCATGCCGGGCTTGAAGGCATTTCCCTCCGTGGCTATCGAGCCGAGGACGTTGTTAATCTTCGACGTCATAAGGCAAATGACGCCGTCGACCACCTTCGGCGTGCCCGGCTCGACGAGATCGTTCCGCCTGGGCCGCCGGCGCCGGTTCCGACTTCTCTTCCGCGTCCTTCGGCCTTGGTCGCGGGGCGCCCTTCGGTCGGCCGCGTCCCCGCGAGAAGTCGCGTTCGTACGCGGCTTGAATTCTTCTGGCGGCCCCCGGTCCCCCTGGGTCGGGCCGCTGGCGCGTTCGATGCGCTTCTTGTTAGGCACTTGGCTCACGGTTTCCACAGTGCCTTCCTCCATGTGCGCCGGGCTCACGGTTGCCTCAGCGTCTTCGTCCTTTCGCACCGAGCTTACGGGTGTCTCGGTGCGCTTGTGCGGGTTTGAGGGGAATAATATCGGTAAACCTTCCCCTCCCCCGCCGGGGACAAATAGGGGCGGGTCAAGGTTGGTTTGACAAGACGGTTCACGCGACCGCGCGAACGTAACCGTCTTTACGGGGTTTTGAACTACCCGGGCTGTCAGTGCTATTCGTTTGCCTATCGTTAGCTAGAGCTTCGACGGGCTCCTGGCCGGGCGGATGAGGACGGTTTCCCCACCCCAACTGGCCATCTTCTACGAAGTAATCGGATACTTCGTGGCCTTGGATTGCAACGTCCGGCCGTTGCAATATTCGAGGGGCGGAGAGAACGGGCTCCCCTCCGCCTCCTTCCGTGGGCTGGGGGTGCGTCTCAACAGCCCAATCTTGGAGGTACATGATGGCGTTCTGTACCCCTTGGGGCTACGGGGGTCGGCCCCGGTCGCCTCGCCCATCTCGACGGGGATATCGCGTATCCATCTGACGAGGGTCACGTCGATCCCTTTGATCGGTCCCCGGGTATCGGTACCCGCCTTCACGAGGGGCAAAACGGACGCCCCCACCCGATCGGCTCGGGTCACCTCGACGCGGGCCTCGGTCTGCCCGCGTAGACTGCTGGATGAGATTGCGCATTCCGGGGCGCGTCTCCATCTGATAGCGGTAGTTCCTGTACGCCGTGAACTGACGTTGTCCAGGCGACAGGAACGGGCACGCGTACATGGCGTGGCCGTACGTCCGGCACAGCCAACAAATGTACGCGCTGCCATCGGTCGACGCGAAAGTCGCCGCGTGGCGTGCCTCCTCATCGGTGAGTTGAGGCAGGTTAGGCAGCCGGCGGTCTCCTTCTCGACGAGAGATATCCAGCTCGGCCATGTTGTGGTTCGGACCACCCGTGGCCCTCGACGTGTGTGCAAACGCCGTTGCGAAGCTTCCGGTCGAACCGGTGGAAGCTGGCGTAGGGGGTCGGCCTCCTGCCCGGTCGAAGCCTTGCGTGATGACGACAGGGTCGGCCTGCCACTCATCTTCTCCAATGTGGAGGGCGGTCGCCGGCGAACTCGTTCCGTGCGACCTTGGAGTTCGGACTCCCTTCGCTGCCGGCTTCGGGTCCGGCAGCGGCAACCCGCGACGAGCGCGGTAGGTTGTACCCTCGGCCGTTGCGATACGGCGAATCGTTGAGAGTTCGGTCTTCTGTTGTCCGGGCAACCTTTGCATCGTCTCTGCCACTGCGGCCCGGGTCTCAGTGGACAGCCCGCGCACGAAGTAGTGCGCGAGAGCTTGTTCTGAGAACACGGCGGTGCATCGGAACGCGGCAGATTCCAGCCGGTCTGCGAACGTGTTCTCGGTTTCGTGAGGAAGCTGTCGCGCCGACGCGACAGCATCAAACGCTTCCCCCAACACGTCGTCAGTTATGTAGCGTTTGATAAATTGGTTGACGAGACCAGGCCAGCTCGTGTCGTCGTGGAGCTGGCCGGCGCGGAGGCCGCGCATGGTGTAACTCGTATACAACCGCGCCGCGTCCCGCTCGAGGAAGTGAGCGAAGACACGGATTGCCACACCTTCGGTCAGGTGCTGGGCATTGAAGGTTATCCGGATATCCTTCAGAAACGGGAGCAGCTGAATTGCGTCAGTACCGTCGAAGCTCTTCATCGTGGGGCGGAGCCCACGGCAGCGTTGGACGTACTTCGCGATCCGTCCTGCGTCACCCGAGGTAACGAGCCTCGAGGTGTTGTCCAACCGATAAATGCGGTAGTTCGCGACGGCGCTGAACTCCTGTATCATGGTGTGGACGGGCTCGAGCCCGGGTTCGGCGGGGCCCAACGTTCCGAACGGCGTGACGGGCAACGTTCGGACGTCGACGGGGCCGGGATGCGCTGTAAGATCCGCTGGCTGGTAGCCGCCCCAGCGAGGATCGAAGGGGAGAATCGGTTCCCCTGATCCGCGGGCGACTCCTCCACGGCCACAGTCGGGTTCGTCCGGTACCCGTCGGGACTGCCGCATGCTTCCGGATGCATACGGCAGGGCTTGAGTCTCGGACGCGAAGTTCGCGTCCGCCGTCGGCTTGATGTCCTCCGCCCTCCGACTGGTGACGGCTCTGATCGGGGGCCACTCCTGCGCTCTGGATGCGCCCGGAGGAACAGTGGCACCGGTTCCACTCGAGGGGGCTCCGGGCGGCCTCTCGGCCGAGGTCTGTTCCATCTCACGGGCACGGCGGCGCGTTGAGTTGAGCTCCGCCGCCATGTGCGCGAACGCTCCCATCTGTTCGGCTGATGGGAAGGGTTGCGGGTCGCGTCGGACCCCGGAGTTTGCACTCGCGGGTCGACCCGCAACGTCCACGGCGGGGGAATCGATGCGCGCCTCTTCGACCAGTACCAAACGGGACTGTAGCTGGTCGACGAGGGCGCGCAGGCTCTCCAAGGACTGAGTTACGCGCTCAAACCTTCCTTCGCGGAGGGAGCGCAACTCATCCATACAGCGGGCGTAGACGCTGTCGGAGACGTCGATACGGAGGGATGTTCGGACATCTTCAATATACTCCGCGATGCGATCGTACATCGCTCGAGCGCGTCCTTCCGAGAAGTCGGGCGACGGTTCGCGGTCTCGAGGACCAGCGTCGCCGTCGCCGACTCGGACGCGGAGCGCGGCCTCTCGCACATCGGCGGGCTCCGAGCGAATCGAGGTGGGATATTCGCCACTCATCTCGACGCGTAAGGACGCGGAGGTAAACGATAGTCTTCTCGGTTCGATCTTGAGAGTCTTCTAGGTCGGGAGACCACTGTAGTATAATCACCCCCAACGACGAGGGGGGTGAGTACTGACAGTTCGGAAAGACCCCGATCGGCGGGAAGACAGAAGCACAGCCCACCCACCGTACCGAGCACGGGCTCGAGGTAGCGGTGGTAGAGCGGGATCGGGGAGGACGCGCGCACGCGCGAGCGGTTCTACGCCTCGACGCCCCGGAGCGGTACTGGGTGACGATCCAGTACCGACGGGCGGAGGTGGAGCCGGCTCGTGGGCGTGCTACGCGCGTCTTCAACCCGTGCGCGGTGCGACTCCTAGGTAAAACGGACGGAAGTACCTAAAAGTAAGCGGGCGGACCAAGGTGGAGGATCCTTGACAAGTCCCTCCTTGTCGTCCTCCACCGCCGGCGGTCCGCTCATATTTAATGTACATTGTAGTCTATCATAACTCTACAGTAGTGCCGGTCTACCGACACTGTAACGCTGTCAGCCGGCGGGGATGACATTCCACGTGTAGTACGCGTCCCGTACACGCGGAGGACTCGTGTGTGCGCGCATGGCTGTAAGGCTCGTTGCCTTACTGTCCCTGATCCGATCCTAATCTAATTTCCGTTGGGGGTTATACCACACACGGCGGCTATTGCTAAACAATTTCATACCCATAAGCAGTATCGTCTTTGAGTATATCAATACCAATTAACGCTATTATGGTAACGTTAGAAGTAATAAGGACAACCCTTGACGGCTACCGTCCGTCTTTCTCGACGCAAGCCGGCATTAAAGCCGCTTTAGCGACTGTCATTTGTCAAGACCCTCAACTATCTAATGAAAAAAAAAGAAAGACACCCTGCGTGACGATCTCCCGTCCAAAGTGTTATACTCAATCGAGTTACTGAAAGGACCCACGACGCTATTCCGCGTTCTCAGGGATTACCTCACGGTTAAGGGACTACAATATACCCCTCACCCTCGAAGTAACCGCATTGCTTATGGCTTGGTTGAAATGTTCTTTGTCGATGTGCCCGACCGCATTGTTGCCAACGCAAACCTATCCGCGTGTCATTCCTCTTCGACATCACCGTCAGTGAAACATAGCAACCAGTCCAGCCAGCCGATCTCTCACGTTGGCAACGAATCGAGGATTGCGCACAACATTGCTTCCCGATTTAAGAGAGAAGAACGCTATTCCGGTAAAATTGGTGAAGATATCAACGAGATAATTGATAACTATTGCGACGCCGCTGATGATTACAACCTTAGCGAAGAACAAAAACTGCGATATTTTCACAGCGTCTTTGATGGTGAAGCTAAAAGATTCTACGGCGCCTCCATCACTGGTACCCAAACATCCTTCGACTCAACCGTTCAACGGATGCTCCAAGAGTTCAACAGTATCACACGACAGAACAGAGTTCGCAAGCTACTGCAGAATCTCCGGCTATCACAGATTCTCAAAACAAAAACTGTTCAGTCAGCGAAGCGCTAGAAGAACTTCGTGAAACTATCACTCGGTACACACCACAAGGGCCCCAAACACATCGGACGGATCCCGACAAAACAGAGTACCTTCATGACGCCGTGATTGGAACCGAATGGGCTAAGCCTGTTCTGACTCAAAGCCTAGCTTCCACGCCGCCTTGGACTTTCCAGCAGATGTATACTGCACTTGATGCGGCCTAGCTCCAAGAGCAGAAACAGAACGAAAGCCGTAAGCGTGACCCCCCAGAACGCTGTCAATGATGCCAACCCTCCCTGGCATACATTTTCAAAAGCAAAGTACATACGGTATACCCCGAAGACCTGGTTCCTCCTCGTCCAACCCCCGTGGAAATTTCTCTGGTCCATCCAAACGATTTAAGGATGCTATAAACGGAAAGGACCGTTTTGGTAACATACGATGCTGCCGAAACTGTGGTAGTAAGTACCACTTCATCCGAGAATGCCCTAAACCGGCCTCAGTCATACGCAATGTACGACGCATGATCAAAGCGCGCCCTAACCACGTCAAGGACATACTGTATGAACTTAGTAATCAAGTGGAAGACATCATGCACCATAATGACACTTGTTTCGAAGACTTCGAAGAACCAAACGCCTCAAACGGATCTGAGTCACAACACTCAGATGGATCTGACAGCGTGACTGACAGTGACACCGACGAGACAGAAGAAGCAGTTAACAACCACGTAAAAAACGAACCCTTTTTCGATTACAGGCGAATTCTCGCCGGACTATAGATCCATCGGATTTATATAGCGACAGTTTTCATCTCCAAGATCATACACCTCAAACTGTTTATTTTGAAACAGTGCGCGCTAAAAAGAGATGCAAATTCAAACTTGAACGTCGTTCTGCTATCAGCCGCCAAATACGTTCCCAACGTCACCGAGAAAGAATACCACCCCGCTAAGAATTCGTTATCTTCAACCAGAGCCGCAAGACATCACCTCAACGGATGCTTTGGCAAGGAGCTTGTCTTGACACTGGTGCACAACGCACAGTCATCGGCATAAGACAGGCGGAGGCCTACTGTCGATACACCTGAACGAAGTTCAGGCTCTTTTCCAACAATAATCGCTACCGATTTGGCAACGACCGTCAAACTTCGTTAGGCTCTCTGATCATTACGAACCCCTTTCCGAAGCTCACACTACCAAGGAGCGAATAGACGTAGTTAGCACAGACGTACCACTACTAATAGGCCTTGATATCCTAGATAAGTATGGTATGTTCGTCAACACTATCACTAACCGCCTTAATTGTCCCCACCGACAACAAAGTATCCCCCTTCTACGTAAGAACGGCCATGTGTATCTCGAATGGCTGAGAAGTGATCACATATTTATTTCTTCTCCAGAACTCTTGCGCCTTCATCGTGGATTTTCCCATCTCGCTACGGACAAACTCTACAACCAGCTTCGCATGGCACGGCCTTACGAAACGAATCCAGACACCAAACAGGTTCTAGACCAGATTAAACAAGCATGTGATACTTGTCAACGCCTGGGACCAACCCCCCTTCGTGTCAAGGCCCCCCTTCCAACAGAGGATTCCGTTAAATTCGGGGAAGAACTATCTATGGACCTCATGTTCCTTGACGGAAAAGCCTTACTTCATATCGTCGACTCGGCTACTTGTTTCTCATCTGCGGTCTTCCCCGACAAAGACTTCGACCAAAGTGTTGAAAGTATTTGGTTAGCCTTCATCCAGGTATGGTGTACCATGTACACCGGTTACCCAAATCGCATCCGAGTCGACCAAGGATCGTCTTTTACTTCTGATCGCGGGCGCCAACTCACTGATCATGCCGGCATCCAGCTCAGAATCTCCGGAGTCAAAGCCCACAGCTCCCTAGGAATCGGCGAAAGACTCCACGTACCTCTGAGAAGAATTTACAGAAAAGTGCGAGCTGACTACCCACAAGCACACAAAGAAATTCTTCTCAGCATAGCAGTAAAATCTATGAACGACACAATCGGAGAAAAAGAACTTGTACCATCATCTCTGGCCTTCGGAATTACTCCTCGATTCCCAATCATCAGCACCAAACTCCCATCACAAGCGGAACGAATGAAACTACTGACATCTGCTCAGAGGGAAATGAATGCAATTGTTGCCGAAAGAAGAAAACAAGCAGCGTTTACAAGACAGATACCTCCAGCAGCCGATAGGATATATCAACTTGGAGACGAAGTACTAGTCTTCAGTGAAGTAGATAAGAACTGGTTAGGACTATTTATAGTTATGCATGTTCAAGGACGAATGATAACTATTCAGAACAGAGAAGGAACATATAGGCAAATGTTCAACTCCTTCCAACTCAACCCATATTACCGAGATCACAGCCCCATTATCGACTACCAAACAAGGATATTCCGGTTTCCCTTTGCCACTAAGACTCCCTTCTCTTCCTTTCTCACTGAAGAAATTAAGCCAAATGATCCTCGAGCCCGTCAGTTCTCTGCAGCAAAAAGAAAGGAGATAGAAGGACTCGTCAAGCGTAAAACTTGGACGATTGTTGCAAAGGATGAAGTACCACGAAATGCAAACGTTCTGGGTGGACGCTTCGTCCTAACAATCAAAGACTCCGGTACGAACAAGGAAGTCTACAAGGCTCGCTATGTTGTTCAAGGTTACGCTGACAAGCTGAAATCTTCCTTAGTCCATGTAGTGCAATAATCGGCTGCACCGTGAGGGGGTGAAAAGAGAAGGAATTGAGGGGTATGAAAAATTGGGGGGGGTGACAAGTGAAAATTATTTCACTTTATTATTTTAATCATTAGTTTTAATTAGTTGCATATTAATTATTTAACATTAGATTAGATCTAGGATCTAGCGCCGAGAGCTACTGTAGTGGCTCCGGCGGGGCGATATATACCCTAGCCCTCTGACCACCAAGTCAGTAAAGGTAACCCGAGTTGCCAGAGTTGAATAACGCCTTGGTCGAAGTTCGTCTTTCCCAAGACGCTCCCTTTTACCACAGATTACGAAATCCTTTGCGCTCGGGGGATCCCTTTCCTTTTCCTTTATTTCACCTATCCATTTCTATTTGTATCTCTATTTCTATTCCCTTATCTTGTGTTGGTTTCACAGTGCCTGATTGCGATCCGCATTGTGACGACTGGAGTCATCGGGCTGTTGTGTTGGTTCTTTTGTTTGTTGTTGGTGCCATCGGCTTTGGTTGCGACCGGACCGGTGTAGGTGTCTTGGCCATCGGGCGACACGTGGGTGTAGCGCTGCTACTTGTTTACGTCCACCGACGGAGGCTGTTGCGACGACGTCTCCCTCGAAGGTCCTGTTGTGTATACAGGACAGTGTTGGTTCCATCGGATACAGGTTGCGACCGTTCCGGTGTCGATACTTTGCCATTGGGCAGTACGGAGGTGTAGCGCTGCTACGTGTTTGCTAATTCCCGACGGGCTGCGTTGCGACGCCCCCGTCGAAGACCTTATCAAGGGTATAAGGTGTACCAGGCGCTCAGCGAGCATTGGCTTTACGACCCATCGGGCCCGGCTTCTTAATCACCGCCTCGAACTCGCCGAGTAGCTGCCTGTACAAGACTCTACCACCATTCGTCCCGGGCCGGGCATCTTCCTTTTGCGCCCCCCTATCAGGGACTGGAGCTACTGTGGGCCGCAAACCCACTTAAAGGGAAAGGGAGAATCGGACACTCCGTAGGGCTGTGCCGTCGGCAACTCTTGTTGGTTGTTGTTTGTTAGTTGTGTTGTTGCTGGACGGTTGGACCCTGGTTCCGGCCCGACAGGCACATTTCACTACAGTCCACGACAACCCTACTGATAGACAGTTTTCAATGAAAATATTAGTAGGATTAGCTGCAGTATTTGGCTTCCGACTATTCTCAACTGACGTTACGCAGGCTTATCTTTAAAGTGCAGAAAAGCTCAAAAGAGATGTGTACATTAAGCCGTCAGTAGAATTCGAACTTAGCCCCAATCGACTCCTGAAGCTGTTAAAACCACTATATGGCCTCGCCGATAGTGGAGATTAATGGGGAAGAACGATAAGAGACCATATCTTGAAAGACATAGGAATGAGCGCAACTACCACAGATGGTGCATTCTTTCACAAAAGAATTGCAAACCAGCTCGCCGGTTTATGTGCTACACACGTCGACGACTGCTTACACGCCGGGAACTCGAAATATTCGCAACTTAGCCAATCTATCGAGAAAACGTTCCAATGCAGAGATAGAGAATTTGACATAGTACTGTTTAGCGGTGTCAATATTGAGAAAACTGTCAACTGTTTCTGTATTCACCAAGAAAGCTATATCAAGACTACCGCTTCTCTACCCAAAGACGTCTCCTTTGCGCAGTATAGCTCTCTGAGGGCAAAGCTAATGTGGCTGTTAGAGATGAGACCTGATATTGCGTGTGCCGTTGCTCAATCTACGCAAGTCACCGAAACAAGGTTCAATTCAGATTCGCCAACCCACCGAAAGCTTCTCAACTCCGTTGTTCGTCATATTCAAAAAACTGCAGAACAAAGACTTCTCTACCCAAGGTTAGACAAAGACTCTCTCTGGCTACAAACGTATTCAGACGCTTCGTATAGCAACAAATACGACGGAACGTCACAGCTTGGGTACATCGTGTTTCTGGCAGACAAGGATGACCAGTGCCAACCGTTGTATTGGTCATCCCATATATCGAAAAGAGTTTCAAGATCAGTCCTGGGAAGCATGACTGTGGCCCTCGCCGATGCCTTCGACGTAACCTTCGCGATCAAGAAGGATATGGAGCTAATGATCAACCATCCTATTCCTATTTCGATGCTCACGGACAGTCTATCGCTCTTTGATGTGATAACAAAGTCAACAATTACTACAGAAAAGGGACTAATGATCGACATTAAGGTGGTTAAAGATTCCTATCAACCGAACGAACTGCGAAATATTGGTTTCATCCGCTCCGAGAATAATCCTGCTGACGCCTTCACAAAGGTCAAGCGATGCACTGTGCTGGAAAGGGCGACCATCTTTCTCAGATGCGCCATCGCGAGGACCAGGCGCCAGAGAAGAAAGCACACACCCGAAGGTGCCCACTCTATTCTTAAGAGGAGTGTCACAATTTTATTAGTGTCTATCACTACCAACTCCTTAATGTGGTGCCACCTGTCCCTAGTGGGTGCCACATCTCGCGTAGACAATTCAACTACCTACAAATTGGGAATCCTCCTAAAGGACTCTCACTGCCAAAAACAGCAAACGCTCAATTAAGCCCAATAGGGGCAGAATCGTAGGTAGTACCTCTCTAAACAGGGGTTTGAGTACAGTTTTAGTCTGTGCTGTTCCTCGTCCCCCTCCCGCATCCCGAGCCACACCGGTCTGTGCCCCCTTTTGGTGCCTAGAGCGCCAGTGGCCCGCACTACTTGGACACGTTTCAGATCACCGCCCGCCCGTTGGGCAAATTCCGACAACAACTCCCTATTTGCCCGAGGAGTCACCCGTTTTCTCACTGCACACTCTGCTGCCACCTCTCGAGTCCACAACGCAACCTGCTCTACGATGTTTTGTTGGCATCTAGTCGCCCCGTTAACCAACGATTCCATATCGCCGTTGCGACGTGCTCATTGCTCCAAGACTGTGGACAGTAGTATAGTGGCTGTCGTCAGCTATGAGCTAGCTCTAGGAAGAGGCACAGCCAAGGGGTGGTTTCCAGTGGTAGACTGGGACGATGGTAGAGAAAAAGGGAGGAACCTCGGCCGACGGGAAGATCAGGACGTACCTGTCAAGGTGCGATCCAAGAGTGGGAATGAAACCAAAAGGGGTGGTGTACGGGCACGTTTAAAAGGGGAGACCGGAGCCCGGAGACTAGTTTTACACAGCGGTCGGAGCGCCGAGTAATGGAAACTCGTGACTAGGACAGCTTTCAGATGTCAGCAGTGCGGCCCAGGGTAGAGGCTCGTCGTAGCCCGCGACCTGACAACAGTCAAAATGTGGAGAGGCATAAATGGGTCGTGCCATAAATTGAAGCCGAGGCTAGAGGCTAACTCTAAGCACGTGTTTTCGCTACAACAGAGGGAAAAGAGAAAACAATAGAAACGTCGAATGAAAGACTGACAACGTAACGCCTAGGCTAGAGGCCAGTTCTAGCCCGCGTAATCGCAACGACACAGAAAAGAAAGAGGAATGAATGGCAATCGAAGGCCAGTGGAACGTGACAGACAGATAATGGCAATTTCAGCTAGGCTAGAGGCTAGTCTTAACCGGCGGTGCTGCAACTTCCAAGGAAATCTGTTCCAAAAAATAGTTGACCGTTTACTGTCTTTGCCCGGCGTTGTTGCCGCTATATACAACGGTATGAGCTCCCAATCATTATCTGTTACACTGTACTACTGTATTCTACTGTGCAATGAACTGCAATATGCTATTGCAACTGTATCTTGTCATTTTGGCTGTAAAGTGTACAGTACGGCTTCCGTCTGTAATGGACAGATGGGGTCGCCTGCCTGTAGTGCAAACGTGTCCACGTGTGCGTCTAATGAATCGGCGTCGGCGTGCACTTCTAATGCACTCCGTCGGCGTTCGACTGCAATGCACCCGCGTCGTCGGGTGCTGTACCAATTCTGGTGGCGGTGCGACATGAACGCCCGCGATGATTACGCGACCATTTGCAGACACGGGTTTGGTATGGTACACAGGCATAAAACCTTCAAGAACGTCCTTACTATGCATTTACTCCGCGTCGCTGGCCTCTCCTACTCGCTTGAAGTACCATTCCTGGTTCCCAACCTCACCGCCCGTCCCGGAGATATTCTCGACTAGCTACCTATTCCTGCTCCCGGGCTACATCTTGACAAGGCCACAGCGTGTGTCCTCACGATTGTAGCTTTTGGTTTTGGAATGTTATACAATAGTTCCCGTTACCGCGGCGAAGCCGCAGATGCAGCTTCTGTGACGAGGCGCAAAGCCCTCGAGCGCACTATCCGCAACGATCTCCTTATCGACGACGAACGTCCTCCACCGCCTCTGGACTAGCGCTTTCAGCCGCTCTCCCTCGCAACTCTGGGCGCCCCGTCCCAGTCTACCGTACACGTCATATAAGACCACAGTAAGCACGTTAAAGAAAATCGCGCTAAGCTCATAGGCCTCCGCAACTCGTAAAAATTTCAAAATTTCAGCCGCCATATCACGCATCCAAAAACGCTTCAGCTTTGCTATATATTACAGTGTTGAGGCCTCTATCCTCTCTCCCACACCGACACATGGTCTCGACATCTCATACCCGATAGAAGTATAATTCACTTTCATATCCCTACTGTTGAGTTGATCGATATACCGATCATACGGGAAATTTCCAAAACCCGTATCATACCTCCATTGATCGGTGTACCGATCCATGGACCCTTTTAAGGGGGCACCATAAATAGCAAATATCTTTAACAGTACTGAACCACTTGGAAAACAGACCTTCTAGGAGATCTCGCATTCATCTTCCGACTAATTCGAACTTTCAACTGTTCAAATCCACAAAGTACCACCCAACACCGCCCTCGGAGACTTCCGCCTTCCACGACGACATGACGATCATTGTACAGTCTACTCCCACACCGGATCCAAGTATCGACGCCCTCGCCACAGCCAGTCGAAAACGTGGTAGAGGCCGAGGGAGACCTAAAGGGCGCAGGAGACGTCTCGGGGCCCATCGGACCTCGGTTCGGGGCGGTCAAGATGCCGCGAAAGGTTGGAGAATCAAGAACAGCACTGGCATAAAAATTGAAGGAAGGGATAACTGTGGTACTGATGAATATGTAGTGGACGACGAAGTATCTACAGAGGAGACTATTTCAAGAATTGCCACCGTAACCGCAGACAGACAGAGAGCTTCCGTTGTAGGTGACCGCGCGGAGGCTGGGCCTACGGCAAAGTACGCCACTAGAATGTTCAAAGTCAATTGTGATGGCGTGTCGGAAAGGACGGCAGTCACTGCTTTTGGTGTAGGGAAGCATGACACAAAGCGGTACAGCAAGATTATCAGATTCTTGTAGAATGTATATTCTAACATTGGACGTCGTTTGGGGAATTGGGCTGTGGTATCTCAAAGTGGATGCCTAACAGGACATCTTTTAACAAAGAGAGCAAATGATGGAAGAATTCTAATTCCTCCGCAGGAGAATGGCAGTAGTAAGAACTTTGTGGGGAGATGTTTATTGAGAATTTGTGAAGTTTTTGCAATCGAGCAGCGCTGTGTTGATTGGTTTAGACAGCGACAGTTTCGAGTAACAGGTACTAATGCCGGAAAGATCTTGCTGAGTATAGCAATGTTCGTAGAACGCTTGGCAAAGATCCCAACACTATATCCCTGGTCATGACTCCAGCAGAACTGCTGCAGCCATTTATGAACTATTTGTTTAGTACTGAACTGTATACGGAAACATGAGCGAGGAACAGCAACTGAACCTCCAATGCTACTGAATGTCATCCACAAGCCTTTTCTGAAGCCGTTTTTGAGTGCAGGATGCTTGCCAAAAAACACGAGCTGGCTGGCGTGCTCTCCGGACGACGTCACTATACTTTAGTCTACAGCAGCATGGATTACCGGACATGTCGACCGTTCTTTGGCATGCGTAGAAATCAAGAAGTGCATTGCACGCGTAAGTCTTGACTGAGTATTTTGTTTTGCTACTGTAGATAAAGCTCTATGCGTGGTGGAGGAACCGTTGTTTCCGGAGTACGTTCCGTACAAACACATTGGTCAGGTTTTACAACAGATGCTTATTCTCTCCGTTAACAATCTCATCTATGTCTCCGCCTCCAAAACGGGAGTGCTGTAAACTGCTTTGGTTTATTGCTTGAGAGACAAACTCACTGAATTTACAGAAGCATTAATCGAAGGTGCTTAAGCTTGCGTGGCATTGGCGCATTTTCCGGAAGTCAAAATTCCGCAGTTTGCTACTGCATAGATGAAAGACACATTGCAGGAAAAGCTTCCATTCTGGAAAGCTATTTCGAAATTATGGCTCAGAAAAGGGGACATTTATACCTGTTAAATTGTTTAAACATGGCTCTCAGTCATTCTACTTGAAAACGGAGCTGGTGTAGATGGTGGTGCTCAGCAGCGTTCGGTATTAAGGTCATATACAAGCTCTATGAAGTGGGAACAGAAAATTGTCCAGCAAACGATTAAAATGATTGTTATTAATGCCTTTATTGCGTGGGAGATGAACCAAAAGAAGGATAATTTGGAAAGGAAAGATACCTTTCATGGTATTCAGCAGTTTAGTAACAGTTTGAAGAATGTGCAATCAAATTCGAACTACATCTATGATTTTAATCGAGAGATTCTTATTTACTCAGGCAAACTGCAGGAAGATAGTTCAGAAGGGGGGGCTGTACTGGGAATTTCGGAAGTTCCATCTTCAGAAGTCTACGTTTTGCGTGCTAGAGCTTCTGCTAGGAAAAAGAAGTTAATCCCGTTTTTCAATTCCGGAGAGGGCATCAGATTACGGTTAGAAGTGCGGGGTCATGAACAACGTCAAACCATTGTAACGATGCTGTGTGTTATGTGGAAATAACGCAGGTGGTTGGCTGGGGCACAGAAGCACTTTTTATTGCTCCCATTGTGATGTTCATTTGTATGCGAGAGTCTATACCGGTTACTGCAATTTTTTTGGGATGTCTGGCACTCTGTGCGGGGTTTAAAGCCGAGGGAATGCTCCCAACCAGCGTCGAGGGCAGCACCAACGTCTGCAGATATAGAAAATCTAAAGGAACGCAGCGAAGGCGGAGAAAGTTCCCCCGAAACACCAAAGACTGCAGCTGTCCGATAGAGAAAACGAGTCCAAGTGATAATGAGCCCTATGCAGGTCATTCACGACGTCGCTGGAGTAGACTTAGGCTCACTTTTTGACGATTTTCTGGCCTATTACAGATGAAAGAGCGTAGTTGATCGGTATATCGATCAATAGGCCAATATTCCATCTTCACAACTTCACGAGTTATAAAAGTTTGAGGATCTCTTTGAAGCCCGTTGACTGTTCAAAACATGAAACGTTGTAAATGTGTCGAACCGGTGTAACGTCTACTCTCTCTAAATGTTACTTCTGGCTTAGAGTTGGCTCCTGGCACCTAAGTCTGGATACCCAAATGTTTTGTATGATTTTCCGATCAACTGAGGGGCATAAGAGGGATATAACTCTTGCCTGTCATGATCAGTATACTGATCAAGAAGCAATTTTTGCCAAATTTGTGATTCTGTCCCCTTCATCAGTACTGTGATCAATGGACCCCTATAAAGGGGCATTTTAGAACATCTATAAAGAATTAATCGCGGCCCTATGCATTTCAATGACTTACTCATTACCCTTAGCTCGCGGATTGGAAGCAACTTAACTCTCAAGCTCTTAAATCGAAGCACGCACCCCAAATATATGCTTCCCTCAGCACCTGCAACAACCAATTTGGCTTCCGTTACTCTGGACGCCGCTTTTGTGATCCAACGCCTTCTTTCAGCATGACCACAATTCCAGAAGCCGTAGTAACAGGTGCACAAGGCACAAAAACGGAATATGGAGTGTATTTGGCTGACGTCAGGCGAGGAAGTAACGCCACGTTAAGTCGAAGACGTGGAACAGGTCTAAGACGAGCAGTAGGAAGAGGTGGATCGAGGGAACGTCCGAGAGGTAGATATGCCTCTAGTTCTGGTTTCAGACCTCTTCTGAGGTCAGGCGAGGGAAGACCATAGCACGGGATGGAATTTTTCTTACGATAACTCGGATTCTGTAATGTAGCACTGTGACGGGAATGTTTTTCCTTCTCCGGAAAGAGTCCAATTTATTGCGAACAATATTGTTGCATATTCAGCTACAGGTCGTGAAAGGATTGGGGATCGTACATGAAAATCGCAACGGGACCAAACACAGTGCTTCTCAGAGTTCGAAGTATTGGCGTTTATAGAAACTAGGAAGATATTTTTCTTCTCTGCACCTACTTGCTACTCTTGATGGTGAGCTTTATGCTACAAGGGCGGCAGATAACCAAGTTACAAATTATGCTCTCGCAAAGCCAATCGAGAAGGCCATTCAGCTGACGCCATCGCTGATACTTTGTTTAGAATTATTATGGCACTCCGGTTTAGAAGAAGAGGTGAGATACTAGTGGATTCCGCTCGGAAGCTGGTGAGCACGTTGACTGAGGGGAGAGGAGATCAAGCCCTAGGGGATTGGTTATGACGGCAGATCTAGGTCACGGAAAGGAGTCTATTTTTATATGTCTCATGGATTCTGGGATAGGATCCATGCTAATAATGCCAGAACACATTCTGAGGGCTCATCCATTCGTCGGCAAGTCACTCCTTGATCCATACTGTTATGATATGGAAGAGGACGATAAAGAAATGAATGATGCGGTTACCCCACCACCCATCGGAAATGCGAACAGCGCGAATACCTCTGAGCCAGAAGGAAAAGAAGCCCCATCACCACTGTCCCGACGCATAATGGCAGAAGACGGGCTTTTATTGTTGATGAATCCCCAGACTTAGGTCCGACATGTAGTTTTGCAATGAGGCGTGTGGCACGAGAGGGTTCCCGTGCAGTCGGAAACAACAAGATGACAGCCGTTGCTATTAGCGAGCATGGTAGCGATAAGTTTGCTAAAGTTATCCGGTTCCTTTACAATGTACCTATTGATATCGAAGACAGTCTGAGAACATGGATTGAAGTACCAAAGGGGTACATTTTGAACAAAGTTTTGTTTAATAAGCGAGACAATCTTGGAGCTGTTGTGCTTCCTCCGTCGCCACCGCAAGATCAAAAAGAATTAGTCGAAGCTGAGGTGCTGAAGGCGTGCACTGTTTGAGTCGTGGGTCAAAGATGCGCCAAATGGTTTATTCTGAGGCAGTTTCGCATAACGAGTACAAACGCTGGAAAGATCCTGGTGGAAAGTGACTTTGTTCGAGCTTGTTTGGGGATGGAGATAAACTGGGAAGAAGAATAACGCACGCCTGCACTGCGGCTGAATATTTTTTTGCGGTGGGTGGTTCAGTTCAAATGTATTCACGGAACCGATGATGAGCGGATCAGAAAATGAGAGAGCTGTCTTAAAGGCAATGGAAAGGACGCCATTTTTGCAGGTCGTGTAGAAGTGTAGAATGTTGGGAGTTGTGCGTGAGGACTGCTTAGCATGCTCCCCGGACTTCTTCGCTCTCATTGATGTCGGTAAGCTTGAAAACGAAGCCTGGAGTGCAAGCATCACTACGAATAGTGGCATCGCCGTTGTAGAACATGTTTCTTTTCTCTCTTCTGCGGAGATAAAGACAAGGGTTGCATCTGGAACTGTGGAATGTGCTCTTACCTTGGCTACTGCTGAAATTATATGTTGTAACGTAGGGGACGAAACATTTCGCTAGGTTGTTCCCTCCGATCATGTGGGGCAACTGCTTCAACAAGTATTGAAGACTGGCGTAGAAGTTGTCATATATGTTATTGCGGCAGAAACAGGGAACTTTACGCTGTCTTTGCTATAGTGTAACCCCCCTGGGAGATTATATATTTAGATTAGATCAAGATTTGATTAGGTACTGTAGAGCCCGACGCTCTAAAGTGCCACCACGTGTGCCCCACGTGTACAGGGGCGCGCGCACACATATGCCCACCTGTACGACACGTGTGTGGGGAGTGCACATCCACGGGTACCACCCGTGTATTCCCCCCTACTGTCAGCTCCGACGGCTGACAGCGTTACAGTGCAGGCCGACCTGCACTACAGTAGTTCACTACAGTACGTCGGTACTGTAGTGTTATGATAGATTAGTATATACATTGAATATGAGCAGACCGACGGCGGAAGGGCGACAAGCACAAGCTTGTCCACGACCTTCCGCCAAGGTAACACTGCAAGCTTATTGTAAACGCGCCTTCGCCGACCTTGCGCGTTTAGACGGAGCCGAGCCGGAGTGGGCGCAGCACGCGAGGGATCACGGAACCTTCTCCGCCCGTCAGAACTGGAACGTCACTCAGTTCTGCTCCGGGGCGTCGAGGCGTCGATCCGCTCGTGCGTGCGCGCATCCCTGCTCGATCCCCCGCTACCACCGCTACCCGGGCCGAAGCCCGGTTCTGTAGCTCGTAGCTTTCATTCAACCCTTCTCTGATCCCTGGATCACAGGGTCTACAGCTCGAACTGCGCATACATCTCCCCTCGCCTGAGAGTGTTTATGCTACAGTTGCCAAATACTCACACGAAATTACAGAGACCTCTAAGCAGGTATTGCGCGAGAAACCTGAATCCTTTCAGTCTTGGGGACATAAAAACGGTATAGAAGGAGAGCCTCCAGCATTTGCAGATGCCAAACTAATTTATACGTTGAAGTCAAGGAATTCGTTCCAGAAAAGTATCAATGAATACCTGGAACAAAAGGGTCGGTCCCCTCTTCTGAAACGTTTTAAGCATTCCTCTCAACGTCTTTACTCGGCAACAAAAAGGGAATAGATGGCGCTCGGCAGGCAAGAGCGATTCCGCGTTCTTCAACCTCACATTTGAAGTGGGAGCAGAAGTTGATTTACCAGACCCTCAAGAATTTCACCATTAATGGATTCATTGCCTGCAAAATTTTCAGAAACAGCCTGTTTCTGAGGTGGCCCATTCTTGAAAAAGATCCTTAGGATTATTTTCAAGAATGGGCTGCTCCTCGATCTTTAGACTATGACAGAATTGCGCTCAATAAGGTACAGGCCATGGGAGAATTTACTCATGATCAATGTATCAATGGAATTGCTATCGTATGCAGATGCAATTCAAGAGAGAAGAAACCAACGCAAAGATTACTCACAAGGCGAAATAACCCATAAATGCAAATCGATTACGAAACTTCGCTTTTAACCGTCGTAGCAATTGAAAATCATTTTAGGTCTATTGATGGTACTCCTCTCAGGCTATGAAGTAACACCTCGTTGAATGAGCTCGCCCACAACGTGGGATCAGACCCGCAATGGCGGGGATAGCTCAATAACGCGGCTAACTATTGGCGGTGAGTGTATGGAAGGCCGATGAGCTCCCGCTTAGGCAGAGTGAGCTCACTTTGATGTGCTCGGTAAATCATTACCGTTCACTAAACAAGCAGTAGTGCGCCTTAAATCTATTTTCCTGGTTCGGACAACGTCCGAATACATGAGTTTGTGCAATCCATATGCGGTCCTCTGGATAGGAATTGGACCGCAACTGCAGGACCGATGAACTTCGCGGACCGCGAGTTCTTCGTTGTGTAATACTTAGCCACCGACCAAGTTGGTCTGAGTAAAGGCATCGCGCACGCGGATGACATTCGTGCTGAGCGAAATTGCCTCTCTTTCCGTGTCCTCCGATACAACCTTCCTCTCTAATTCCCTACTGGCAAATACAGTACCTATCCACGCCTACGCGTTAGCGAACAACACAAGTTGTTACAGAACCCAAGTAGCAGTCCAAGTCCTTATATTGCGCTCTATGCTGGCAGAACGTGGGGGGCTGGTTTGGTCATCATTCATGATTCAAATGCATTCTTTGTCATGTCTATCATTGTGACTACAGAGTGTTTTTGGTCAATGTAGCATTCCGCTGCAGAAATTGTGAGGTACGAATCATGTCGATTGCGAAAATGTAATTAGAATTGTAATGGCAAGTGTAATTGTCAGTGTAATGTGGGTTTGCTTCCACTTGTCGGCGTGGGAGGCCCGGGAAAATGCTGGATGGTAGTATAAGAAGAGCTTGGTTGGTCGTGGAGACAGAAAAGAGGGAAGAAAAGGAAGAGGAGAGAGAAGTTGAACCAAAAACACCCACACCCCCTTTTTTGACAAATAAAAGGGACAACATGGTACTCTTGTAGAGGGCCGACGCCAGTGAGCAGGCCGGCTCCCTTATTTCTTTTGACGGGTCGTCCAACTCGGATGTCGTCAAGTTCTTTTTCGTGTATGAGAACGTTGTGATGCGCGGCAAGTCCGACGAGGATAAGGCCGCTGAGCTTCTATGCTACCTTCAGCATGAAGCTTTTGACTTCTACTACAGTACCTACAGTAAAGAAGGTGCTCTATCGGAAGCCGCAAATGATTTTCCGCAGGTCAAAAAGTCCATTATAGACAAATTCGCTCAAACCGAGGAGCCGGAGGAATACATTCGCAGGGCAATCTCAGTTCGTCTGGACGACCAGGATTTGCTTTGTTGGATGACGAAAATGGACCGCTGCTTCGAGAAGGCCGGGTTCAACAATGAAGCTAAGTTCGAACTGCTCCGCAAGGCAGTCATGGGACATGGCGCCCTCGCGCAGTTTGCCGTGTACCGTGGCTCAACCACTTACCATGAATTGAAGAAGACTGTGAAAGATTTCGTCGCAGGAAAGAAGTCCTTTCACTCGGCGCAAGAGGACGTTCAGTCTCGTGGAGCGATACCTACTCGTATTCTGGCGAGGCCAGAGCGGGGGGCATCAACGCAGCTGGAGAGCAAAGTTGATGCCCTCACCGACCGGTTTGCTGAGCGGGCACTACTGGTAAAGAAGGACCAGAATGTCGGACAGTTCGAAGCAGGAAGGATCTGCTCGTTCTGCAAAGAACCAGGGCATGGGGCCAACCGTTGCAGCTCCAACCCCAACCGTGACAAGAGGTGCACGACCTGTGGAAAGATAGGACACTCGGAGACCACATGCTGGTCAAAGGGTCGCACAGGCACCAGAAGGGGCTCCATTTCGGATGCCAGGTCCGAGTCGAATGTTGAGAGGAGGATTGCTACCATGGAAACTGGAAACCCCGAGGGAAAGGCACCACTCCACCAACATCAAGTTACCACGGTAACCGAAACTACGGCCGATGAGGTAGTTGCGGCTACCAAAAGGGATGCTGAGGGTGAGGCAATCTCAAAACAGCAGAGGACCGAAGAACAACAAAGGATACGGGTCTATCCGAGGCTTCAGAACCTTTCGGTGAGGAATGAATACCCTCATTCGGGCTCAGCTACGATCTGTCAAAAGTGGCGTGAGGAAAGCAAAGAAGGCTCGCCCAAGGAAAGCAAAGAAGAGCGGGATCCAAGAGCATGTCGGGAAGTATTGCGTACTCTCCGAGCTTGCCAATGCACCGTCTGGCTTGACATTCGGACAGCTTGTTCGCGGTGATTCAGATGAGGCAAAGAAGGAAATTCGCCGTCTATTTACCAAAGGAGGTCGACGTGGCCGCGCCCTTGCCGCGCACGTTGATACCCGCCCGCGGAGGCTGAGACTCGTCCCGGTCCGAATATATGGCACGGAAGCGAAGGCTTTGCTCGATTCAGGAGCAACACCAAATCTCATCTCCCCTGGACTCGTCTCGGAGCTTTCTCTCAGTCCGAGACCTACGGCGAAGATAATCACGGTTGCTGACGGGTCCAACTCATTGTGCTTGGGGACACTAAAAGACGTCCCCACCTCATTCGGGGACGCAACTGTCCATTTGGACTTCCTGGTCGTCGATGGAACCCCGTTAGACGTCATAATTGGACTACCCTCCCTTGAGGACCTGCAGACTTGCCTTGACCTGGGGAAGCAACTTGTCAAAGTCACCGTAGGTGACAAAACCGTCAAGATCAATCTCGACCTGAATGTAGCCACGGAGGATGTTGCACGGTCGGGAACTGATAGTGAGGATTTCACCTCTGACTCAGGGGCTAATTCGGAGAGTTCGACTTCTGACGAAGACGAATTCGTTCTGGCCATGGCAGACTGACCCCTTTTGAACCTGACATTGTCCTTTCTGAGACCACAGGAGGGGAAGATGAAGGTCACAAACGAGACCAAGAGACGAAGAGAGACGAGGATCGACTCGCCTTCCTCCGGTCTAAGCTGAGTCACTTAGCAGAAGAGGCCCAAAACAGGGTAATAACCGCTTTGGAGAAGTACAGAATAGACGCATGGTCGCTTGATGACTTGAGGCCGGCGGAGGTCCCCGTTTCACACTCCTTCGACCTAGTGGATTACACGCCTATCTATTCCCCTGTCCGACGGCTCCCTCCTCGACACAACACAGTCGTTAGAGAGGAGCTTAACAAGATGTTAGAGGCAGGTATAATCACTCCAGCAGTGTCTGCGTGGTCCTTCCCCGTGGTAATAGCGTCAAAGAAGGATGGACAACCGCGCTTCTGTGTGGACTATAGAGCGCTTAACAAGGTCATGAAGGCCGACCGATGGCCGTTGCCGAAGATTGAAGAAATTTTCGACGACTTGCAAGGCAGCAAAGTGTTTACAACGCTGGACCTCTTCACAGGCTACTGGCAAGTCCGCATGGCGGAGGAATACAAGGAAATGACGACCTTCGTTTGTCGTTTCGGGACTTTTCAATTCGAGGTGATGCCGTTTGGCCTGATGAATGCCCCGTCCACCTTTCAGAGAATGATGGACCAACTCTTTCGCCACAAGGATTTCGTGAGAGTGTACGTCGATGACGTGGTGGTATTCTCGCGATCTGTCAATGAACACGTGAAGCATCTTTCGGAAGTCTTCTGTGTCATCGCTGAGCATGGACTGAAGCTCAAGGCATCGAAGTGCAGTTTTGCTCATACCAAAGCGAGACTCCTTGGCCACATCGTTGACTCGAGCGGAGTCCACGTAGACCCCGGGAAAATTGACGCGATACTGAGGACTCCCACTCCTTCCAATACTACGGAGCTCCGAAGCTTCCTGGGTCTAGCATTATCGCCGCTTTATCCCTCGTTTCGCGGAGGAGTCGGCTTGTCTGCACGCGGCTACCTCTTCTAAGAAAGCATTCGCCTGGACAGAGAAAACGCAAAAGGCTTTTGAGAGTTTGAAGTTGAAGCTTACGACGCCACCCGTTCTGGCTTTTCCAAACTTTGATAACCCCTTCCTGGTCGAGACGGACGCATCATCCGTCGCAGTTGGGGCAGTGCTCGCCCAGAAAGGAGAGGATAGAAAGACGCATCCGATACAGTACGCTAGTCGTCCGCGTGCGAGCGAGAGGCTCTAGCAGTGATATTTGCTCTCAAGAAGTTTCGCGTGTAACTTTTATCCTCCGACCCATTCAGGTTGGTCACGGACCACCAAGCTTTGCAGTATGCTTTCAAGAAGAAAGACTTCCATGGGCGTCTAGCTCGCTGGCTTGATTTTTTTGGCAGAGTACGACTTCAAAGTCACGTACCGCCCAGGAGTTAGGAATGGCGCAGCCGATTTTCTCTCTCGCAAAACACATGCCAGTAACGACCAAATGAGTTCTGCCGATGAGAGAGAGCTGGTTTGTGGTGTGAGAGGGCCAGGAAACTTGCCATTGAATTGATTCAGTGAGCCTGAGCCAGCTCTCATTGAGATTGCAAAGTACTTAAGCGGATTCGAAGCAGGGGAGAAAGATCCCAAGCTCCGCCACCGTACGAGGAGGAATTCATAGCGTTGCCTTTTGTGGAACGGGAAGTTCTTCCGCCGCACAGGTGGAGGACTACGAACCATACCACCTGCCAGAATGCGTTCTGACATTCTCCAGGCATTTCATGACGAGATTGGACACTGGGACACTGACACAACGAAGCCGTTCGTCCTTGATAGGTACCGGTGGCCCACCGCTCATACGGACATCCACCGATACGTGCGTGGATGTGACGGTTGCCAGCGGGCGTCACCACTACTACCCAAATATAGGACTACACTTCCATTCCCCTTGACGAATCTCTTTGATACATTCTCGGTCGACTTCGCCGGACCTCTCCCCAAGTCTACCTTTGCTAAGAGGTATGTGCTAGTAGGAGTGGAGCACCTGACGGGTTGGCCTCTGGGACGAGCAACTAAATCCTCTTCTGCAGAAGAAGTAATCAAGTTCGTGAAAGAAGAGGTCCTTTACTCGTTTGGGCCTCGGCTTACCATCATCTCGGACAACGCCACCTGCTTCACAGCGAAGTCGCTAGTCAAATTCACGAGGGACAACGGAATCGAATGGAAAAAGGTCCTAGCGTACGCCCCCATGTCTAATGGAAGGGCTGAAAGGATGGTGGGTACGCTCAAGAAGGCTGTGAGGAAGATGGTTCTGGGACAAGGTTTGTACTGGGAAAAGTCGCTACCGAAAGTTTTCTTTGGGTATCGCCGTAGGAGGCTTGCCGGAGGCGTTTATTCGTTTGAGTTAATGTATGGGGTTCCACCCCGCATTGAACCGGCGGACAAACCTCCGATGATAATCCCTTCCACCATAGCACATAGGAACATGGAGCTCATGGCGACAGACGCAACTCGCGCCACTAGGGGTTCAAAACAATCCGAATCTCTCGCCCCGAACATAACCGAGAGTCGGGAATTCAGAGTGGGGGAAGAAGTCCTGGTCGCCAAAGGAGTTGCTTTGAACCCCGCTCAGAAGTGGCCGGCACTCTCGTCTAAGTTCTATGGACCATGCCGGATAGTGAGAGCCTATCACCCGCGCTACCACTTGGTTTCTACGCACGGTCGTAACTCGAGGCGTGCTATACATGCAAGAAGGCTGATGCCTTTCAACCGTAAGCCCAAGCATGGTGGAAATTAACATTGACCCGAGCGAGCTGCTCCGAAATGAAAATCGTTTGTTTAATGTATGCATGAATACTACTCATCTTTATTGCTTACTTCTGAGATGCACCCTCTCTAGCAGGCCGTGCAGCAGCATGGCGCTTGCGACGCTTCTTGACGGGATCCCTGTTGCGATAGCGGGACTTGCCCTTCTCCTTCACAACCGGGATACAGACAGAGCGTATTTCATGGACCCCTAGGAATTGAACTCCATCCCCAACACAGGCCATCAGAGCTTTGCGACAGAGTCGAAGGGGAACCGTCTCCATGCAATCGAAGATGAGACGGGGGTCCACGGACACACAGACGCTATGCTTTGAATTCGAAGTTCCCTCGAGGCTGAACAAGAATGGGCCACTTAGAACTTCTTCGGTGATGTATCGAACGCTGGCGGTATCCGGAGGCGTGTGTCGGAGGATGACCTCCCGCGAATTAAGATGCTTTTGGGCGTCGGAGAGATCTCGAATGCGGAAAGGAAGGGCCCCAGTTTGTTCGAATTTCATGCGATTTTGCTTGAAGTAGGCCCAATGCCGGGTGGCAAGTTCAACCTCACCAAGGACGGACAAAGCGTTGCAAATGGACGCCGGTATGCAGAGATCGCTCTCATCCCTGAACTGCACCGCGCCAGAAGTTATGATTCGGTACAAAGGTGTGATCGAACTAGCTGTCCTCGAACGACTCTAAGTCGTTTTTTAGTACAACGGCGCGAAGGCAATCGCACCACCGCTGCCGCCCCGGGATACAGTACGATGGGCTGTAAGAGCGAGAAGAACTGTAAGGAGTTATATTTACAGCACACGGCCTGTGCGGAGTACAGTGGTACCCCGCTGGTTACACGTGTAGGATCCGAACGGTAAGTAATTAGTAATTAATGGCACAAATTAGCCAATTTAGCACAGTAGCTGGTATACAGTAAGTAACAGCTACTTTAGCGGGACAGGTGTCCTGGCGTCCCACTTAGAGGTTAAGACCGGGGGCACCTGCCCCGTTCCAGTAAACGGGAGGCAGACTCGCCTCCCCTTCCTTTACGGCTAATTGCTATCCCGATCCGGTTTCCCTTTTAGTCTCAGACTTCTAACCCGTGACCGGCCGTCCGGATCTAACACTACCGACCGGCTGCGCCTCACCGGCCACGTGAGCCTTCCCTCTTTTCGAGTCCATTCGTGCGGTCTGCGTTTGCGCGTGGGCTATCCAGCGGCGAGCGCTCCCTTACCTCTAACCCCCCTCGTTTCCGAGTGGTCGGGACGAAGGTAGTTATACCACAATTTTCAGGGCGCGCCCAGGGGTTTGACGGCACCACGCGTCGACCTGCATATAAGGAAGAACTCCACCGCGGCCGCCGAAGCGGAAGGGATTGCCTTCGACGCGGTGCACCGAGCTGGTGCCAGCGCCAAAGATCAACAAGAAGTACAGAAGAATGAGATGCTTCTCCTTCGTGTCGGAATCAAGAGCGAAGTAGCAGGAAGTCTTGGGGTCCAGAGTTATTTCTTCTATGTCCCACTCGCGTCCATGGTATGTCCGGTAGCGGTTTTCATCGTGCACCGACTCAGTAAGACCAAGACGGAACAGATCGGGGAGAGTGACCTCAATGACGAGATAATTATAAAGGTAGTCCATGATATGAAAGCCTAAGAAGCTTACGAACTCATCTCTAGTGACAACAGAATGACGGTCCCTCACCCGTACCCAAATGTGAAACTGGGCACTATGCTCACCGGTCGATCCGGCCGGACTCATCATCACTTTCCGAATGTCGTTCCTACTTGACAAATCGGACACGACTTGACGGAAGGGCGTAGATGGTACTTTTCGACTTGAAGCTAAGGTGAATTTCTTGCGCGGTGCCTTCCCGCCGGTACTATGTCGAGCGGTTTGTTTTGTTTTGGCCATCGGGTGATGTGGGAAAGCGGGGAGGATCTGCGACGAAAGACAAAAGAAGGACGCGAGGAGTATGCACGGGGACTGAAACCCCACTTGTACACGTCTCGACAAGCTCTAGAGGGAAGTCGCGTAGGAATCCGCACGGGGAGGAGAGCGCGCGAGGGCTTCGGGCGAAGTCGGGAGAGGCTGGGAAAGAGAGCTCGGTGGGAGACCAAGGGGTCCGGGGGAGGGGGCTCGAGAAGACTGAGCCGTGGTTTTATACTGGAGCTGTTAAGCGCGGGGCGCTGGAGCGCAAGCCAGTGAAAATGGAGGCGTTCGTGGGGCCCGTGGCCCTCGATGGAGAGGGGGTCGTGTGAGCCACAAATCATGTCGATTGCGAAAATATAATTAGAATTGTAATGGAAAGTGTAATTGTCAGTGTAATGTGGGTTTGCTTCCACTTGTCGGCGTGGGAGGCCCGGGGAAATGCTGGAGGGTAGTATAAGAAGAGCTTGGTCGTGGAGACAGAAAAGGGAAAAAGGAAGGGAGAAGAGAAGGAAGTGCAACCAAAACACCCACACCCCCTTTTTGACAAATAAAAGGGACAACAGAAATAGTAGCGAGGACCACCGCTTCCTCATCTTCATCTCTCCACGAAGCAAACGCTCACAATGACAGGATGTCTGCGCCTTTAGGGAACTCAAATGGATCTGCATGGCGCAATTGAACAGCAATTCGCAGAAGTAAGCCCAATATCGAGCAGCCCTTTAGAATTACCAAAGACTGTGGCGTTTCCCGGGGCGAGTGCCTCCGAAAAGACTAGTCTGGAGTGAATAAGTGTTCTGTCCTTTTATTTCTCTCGTCGACACGAGACTATGGGTCTTTAAATACCTGCCGTATGTAGTGCTCGAGTGTCCTTCCACGCCGTCTCGGATACTGCAGACAGTGGGAGGTGGGCTTGTGTACGTTTGCAATGTACAAAACTCTAACGATTAGATGCAAACGGTTCCAATCTTGTGTACAGTATACCGTTCAAGCGAGTCCTTCACGAGGGCGGGCATGTGACCGGCAACGAACAATTGCGTCCCAGGCGCGTCACAGGCGCACCAGTCCTCCCTCTAATTTGATGCTTCATGCATACCTGAGTTTAGAGGCTGAGACAACTGCTTGATCTGGGAAAGTGGAGAGAAATTTGGCGAACATTTTTGGTATATCTTCTTGTATGTTCTCGAAAGGTTCCCACGTTGGTTCCTCGTCTTCAAACCCACGCCATCTGATTTGAACTTCGTACATCGCGGATGTGTCATTGTAACGCAAGTCGAGTATCTCCTGTCCTGTACTGTATTGTAGTGGGGATTGTTGTGCCCAATAGTATCGAGAAGGGTCTCTGTGACATGTAACTTTGAGTCCGCATAAAATTTGAGACGGTTAGCGTGAACTAGAGTTGGTGAATGCGATAGAAGGTCTTCAACCTCAAATACCAAATCTGAAACAGCACGAGCCACGCGTTGGGGGCCACGCCACTTCACACGAAGTTTGTGTCCAATATTGGACAACCTCTGCGCAACTAAGACGTAATCTCCAACCTCAAAATTGACATCTTGTACATGCGTCTTTGCGTTGTGAGTCTTGAGTGCCGCCTGACGTTTTCGGGTGCGGTTGTGGGCAACATCCTTGTGAATCTCGTCTACTGATTTGAGTAGCGATGCGCTGTGCAACAGCTTTTGAGCCTTGATGAATTCGAGTGACCGTGGCTCGGCTTGACCCGGGGGTAGGATGGACAGTAGTGGGCTGTCTGGTGACATGCCAGTGAAGGCCGTGATCGGGGCCTTGTTTCCCAAAGAAGGGCGCTTTGTGTGGTTGAGGATGCTCTGGATGAGTCTGCATACAGCCGGCCATTCTTTCTCCTTCATGCAAAATTCCGATAGTAGCGCACGACAAGCCCGCAGTACCTCTTTGCAAACCGTCTCGACTGTTCCATTACCTTGAGGACAGTAGGGAGTGGTGAAGTGGTGGCGAGAGTGCAAGGAGCGATTGACGGCGTCCATGACTTTGTTCTTGAAATGAGCACCGCGATCCGAGACCCAATTCGGAGTAACTCCAAAGGAGGCCATCCAGCGCAGCAAAACATCTGCAGTGGTCTCAGCATCCGCAGCGTGGCACGGTTCGATCCATACGAATGAATAGGCATCATCTTTCAGGAGTAAGGTATAAACTGCACCCGTTGTGCTTTGTCCCATGTAAAGGTAATCGAAGTGTAAAACTTCGTTTGGTTTGTCGGAATGCAGTGCATGGTTCATAGGCCTGGGTACGCGATGGCCGCCAATGGTGAGGAGACAGTGCAGAAATGATCTACAGAAAGCCTCTACGTCCGCCTTCATGTTCTTCCAATAGAAATGATCGGTGATGTGTTTCAAAGTTGTGTCCGAACCTCTGTGTCCACCCCGACCACAGTGTGCGATGACACAAATACGTAGCTGCAACTGAACCGCTACGGCTGGCACCCACACACGTCCTTGTTCATTGATGTGCAGGTAGGAGCGCTTCTGTTTCGGTATGGTCTCTTCCCCAGTCTCCATGGCTTCTTGTTGTGCAGTCATCAGGTCCGCTGGCTTTGGCCAGGTGAACTCGGGATCCAGTTCGGGAGCGACTGGCGCGGTGAAAAGCGATGAGAGGCTCGCTCGGACAAACAGGGAACTTTCCTGTTCGGAATGCTTCGCCCCCCAACGGGACAGGAGGTCCGCCCAGCAATTGTCTTCGCCCGGGATGTGAACAATAGTGTAGTGGAAGCCTGCGAGGTGCATGGCCCATCGTTCAATCTTTGTGACCTTGTGCTTGGCGAGAGGTGGAGATGCCAAGTGAGGATTGAATATGAAAACGAGATTCTTGTGGTCAGTGTACAGACAAAATCCCTGTGGTCGTAAAAGCAGGTAGTCTAACTTTTTGACCGACTCCACTATGGCGAACCCTTCCTTCTCGGGCGTGGACCAGCGAGACGAGGAGCCATTAAATGAACCAGATATGAAGGCAAGCGGCATATGGCGTTGTTCTTCAAAGGGTAGGTCCATGTCCGATGAGGGTATCTGAGTAAGGACGCCGGCCCAATGTTGGTCGGACGCATCGGTGAATAGACACAATAGTTTGTCTGGGTGGGGATGTGCTAATGTTACGGCCTGGGCAAGGGCATTCTTGACATGCTGAAAACAATCATCTTCAATCTGACCCCAGATACCGTTTTTTAGTTTAACTGATGCAGCTGCGCGCTTCGTGCGGCGCGACAGCCCGGCGTACACCTTCTCCAATGCGTTGTGTAGGACCGCGATCGTAGCATTGAAGTTCGGAATAGCCGAGCGCATCCAGTTGGCTGCGCATACAAATTGTTGCAGTTGTGCGCCATTGACCGGGGGAGACATGTCCAGAAGTGACCGGAGCTGAGTAGGGACCAGCTTGACGCCCTCCTTACTGACTATTCTTCCACACCATCTAACCTTTTCTAGAAACAATTTGCACTTTTTCGCGTGCAACTTGAAGTTATGCTTTCGGCACACCTCGAAGAAGGAACGGAGTACATCGAGTAAGTGATCAGGGGAATGGCAATGGATGAGAATGTCATCCAGCCATTGCAAAATGTTCTCGCGGATGTCCTTGGTTATAAGCTGAAAGCTGCTTTGAAGATATGACACTGCGTTGGACTGACCGTGCATAACGCGTGTCGGAGTAAAGACTCCGTCAGGCGCTATGAAGCTTTGGCATTCCTGAGACTCAGGATGTAGGGGAAGATGCCAGTAGCCATTACACAGGTCAAGAGATGCAAAGCAGACGTCGTTAGCTAGATCAGCAGTGGCCTGCTGGAGGTCGGGCATCGGCCAAATATGCGGCACAGTCTGCAAATTGGCTGGTCTGAGATCAACCGTGAACCGAAATTGTTCCGGTCCCGGTTTCGGTACGATGAGGGGGGCGCACGCCCACTGAGAGGTATTGTTAGGGTAGATGAGCCCCAGGCCCTGGAGTTCATCCAACTTTTTGCGAAGGAAAAGGCGCTGGGGAGGGGCGTATCGACGAACCTTGACGCGAACCGGAACCGCGTCTTGCTTCAGAATGACCTTCATGGGTGGGATATTTGCAGGCGGATCCGATCCAAGTCTGACTCGGAACGAATCCGCATATTCCTCGACAAGGTCCGCGAGTGGCCGATGAAGCCGCCTGGGCAAACCGTTTTCCTTCGCTTTGCCAATCATTTCCTTCAAATAGGGTGACATTTCGTCGGGGTCGTGTTTTCCCACATCAAAAGTCTCGAAATCCGTCGAGTCGTCTCGTGATTCAGCGTTCCATACGTGCAGGGTTGACATACTTGCGGGTTGGTCAGGTCGACTGCGAGGAAGCGAGTCAATCGGGCGTGGTGATTGCGAGATTATGGCGGGGGCGAGCAGCATTTGCGACAATTTCCCTGTTCCGGAGGGATTCTCGGTGCTGGGAGGACTGGTGCTTTCAAAAAACATTTCGGTTTGGTCCGCGGGTGACGGAGCTGAGCAGTAGGCCTTTTCAGTCTCCGGTGATGGGCGCGAGAAACCAACGTGTGAGAAGTCACAATCGTGATACTTGTCCCTCACGACCTTGAGGTGTTCATCGAGATCGAAACCCAATGCTTGGAGTAGAGGCCGTGATAAAAGAATCTCCAACATTGGTTCTTCGAACACGAGCCATTCCACGTTTCGGAGTCGCAGGGGGCCATGCGTAGTGAACAAAGTTAACGAAATACGCGCCTTCTGCTTCGCAAAAACTGTAGGCAGTTCTTCTGCTTCTTCTCTACCGAGCGCCAGGTGCATACCTATAGGCCTCTTGAGGGGCAGAAGTTGAACGAAAACACCAGCGTCTGCGCAGCTTTCCAGCTGTGACTTGCTCAGGGCCGCATGGTCCGCGCCGTAGTCTCCATTCACGGTAACAGCGACAGTGTCAGCGAGATTTGCCCTGATACGGCCAGGAGGTAAGTGTTCCTTCCCAGTCGCATCCGTTCGAGGTCTTACAGAGAAGTTATGGTTCGATTCTTTCTGCATGCTCGATATTGCGCGTCCCTCTCTCTTGCGCTTCTCCCGAAAATCTTTTAGTAGCGCCTTCTTCTCCTCCTCGGTTGCCCTCGAACAGTCCTTGACGTAATGTTTGCCATTGCATCTGGGGTGAAGACAATCAGGTAGACGCCTCGGCCGGTTCGGACCGGACCCAGGGTTGGCAGGGTAGTCCGTGAGACTTTTTCCTTTTTCAAAAACGGTGTCCATGGAAGGTGGGTTACCAGGGTAGTCCATGGAGGGTGAAATTGGAGCTTCTCCATGCTCAGACTTCCTTCTAGGCCTTCCCGATCCTTCTCCCGAGTTCTTGTGCTTCCGACAGTAGAAGCCGTCACACTCCTTGCCCTTCGAATTTCCACTGTCCCTTTCCGTGATTAGAGCTTGTTTCAGGGATACATACTCTTCACACGCTACGGCACACTTAACAACATGATGGAAAAATGAAAGCCATTTCTTGCGCAGATCATTGAAGCCAAGCACCAGGTCCTGTTCCACTTTGGTTTTCAGGGCTGCGGGCTTGAGTAGTCCACATAGGTGCTTGATAGCCAACTTGGGGTTGTCCTCAATAAGACGCTCCCATTTTTTGTTCCGCAACGTAGTCTGATAATCAGTGAACAATGCCTGAATTCGAAGCTCAGCATCGGGCTCATGCACATCAATCCTCACAGCAGACTTGATGGCGGCCTCCAGCTCCTCCAGGGACACCGATTCCAGCTTGACCTCCTCCTTAGAATTAAGATAGTTTAGAAGGATATCATCGGTTAGTTCGACGAAATCCTTGACTGTCGAGAAGCAGTCAATTTTTATCAACGACAAAAGTAAGTCGTGATCCACGGACGAAATGAGGGGAACTATGGGGAGGGAATGTCCCGAGGCCTCAGCATCCTTGACTCGAAGCAGGTATTGTTCTCGTGCCTTGAGAAAATTGTGAATCTGTTTGCGACCAAGTCTCTTCAGCGTCGGGTGTACGACGTTCCAGTACCCTTGCTCCGACATAGTTCCAGAGTTCTTCATTTCAAAGAACTTTGAACACTGTAGGTTGCCTAGTGATCACTGTGGCGTTTCCCGGGGCGAGTGCCTCCGAAAAGACTAGTCTGGAGTGAATAAGTGTTCTGTCCTTTTATTTCTCTCGTCGACACGAGACTATGGGTCTTTAAATACCTGCCGTATGTAGTGCTCGAGTGTCCTTCCACGCCGTCTCGGATACTGCAGACAGTGGGAGGTGGGCTTGTGTACGTTTGCAATGTACAAAACTCTAACGATTAGATGCAAACGGTTCCAATCTTGTGTACAGTATACCGTTCAAGCGAGTCCTTCACGAGGGCGGGCATGTGACCGGCAACGAACAATTGCGTCCCAGGCGCGTCACAGGCGCACCAAAGACTAGAAGACGTATCAGTGAGATGAGTAACACACAGAGCGCCACGCTTTCGCAGACACGACCAGCTTCACGTCTTAAAAGGAGCAAGTACGTGAGCCGGTTAAGTAAATAGTAACCTCAAGGGGCTCAGTTGGTTTATTTTGTCCTTTTTGCATAGTGCTGTTGACCACTATACCGATCATGGGGGGGTTTTCGGGGGAATTTTCCTTCGCTTGGAACTCAAAATGGAAAGCCCCCGTTCTCTGAAACATTTGGCTTTTGAGACCTCGCGGAATGATAGAAACCGGGGAATTCGACCCGTGGACCAAGTCTGGTCGGTCACTGACGGTACTTGGATGAAAAAACCATGATCAGTATACTGATCAGGGGCTGCTGGCATTACGGATAAATGATTAGGGATATCTGCTACACCCGAATACTGCAAATAGTGCGGGTGCAAATATAGTGCGGAACGCAAATTAGTGCAGACTGCAGTAAATTGTGTTCAACCCCTACCGGAGATGGGAGAATTACTGCAGACTACACTAATTGCAAACAGCACATGAAATAGTGGGGACTCGGAATGTGGCTCCCTTGCTGTTCTGCGCGCTTGCATCTACGCGGATGCGCAAATAGCGGTTCACTTTTACCATTTCCCGCGAATAGTTGGCCCAGAAGGGCGCCAAGATTGTAAAAACCAGAAGGCACCTTCTCCAATTTTGCAGTATATAGCACGCATTCGTCTATGCATCCCCTTAAACAGATCGCCCATACACAAATCCCACCACTCGATGGTAGTATCAGCGTCTCCAATTGTCGCTGGTTTCAAACATGCTGCTCGTGTCCGGGCAAAGCGAGAGGCACAAAACGCTGAAACGGGGATCGAATCGCATGAAAGCAGTCATGCTTCCATTGCACCTCCGTCCACAGTCTCACAACCCTTTCTTGCCTCCCCACAACCAGCAACCCCAACGCCTCCATTTCCCTCCCGTACCAGAGCCGTTCAGCGAGTACTTTTGCGATCCGACCGAATCCGGATTGTGAAATGGATGTCAGAGGAAGTGTCACGGGTCGGCTGTAAACACATAGCTTCAAAGGGTGTCCGTCAGTTCCCGCATTTGTTCCGTGGTAACGAAAAAGCCAACAACTCGAAAGCAAGCCGTTTATGGAAAGCGCGGGCGGAGTACCTCGAGGCAGATACAACACACCAGACACCGAGGCAAATTACAAGGGTTACAAGTTTTGGATTGAAAAGGGTGTATCTGAAGGCCAAGCCTGGACGCGGGAGAAAGAGGGCAGCCTGGGTGGTTGCTCTGCAAAGGGACCTCGTCGAGGAGTTCGATCGCTTGCGGAAGACTGGACTTAAGTTCAACGCAAAATTGTTAGGCGACCTGGCGAGACAGCTCATAAGATATTCCGGCAAAGATGAATATTTTTTAAATTTTTTTGACGCGTCAGCAAAGAAATATATTCAAGACATGATTTCACCACGTTGGGTACAAAGGTTTAATGGAACGAAATCATATTGTCAGTCGTGCTCAAACAGGAAAATTGATGGTGACCGCTGCGAAGCAGGCATTCATCGAGAAAGAAGTAGCCTTCCATCTTGGGGTTGTGGTGCGAGAGTTCAAAGCTGGTCACTTAGATGAGGATGACGTGGCAAACGTTGACGAAACACGTTTTGTCGTAAATATGGATAACCATAGAACACTAGGAATTTGTGGGGATACAGAGGTTAAATACTCAGATGTTGTGTCCGGCTCGGAAGGGATGACAATAATTGTACACATTTCCGGTGGGAGGGATGCAAAACTGGAACCTCCGATGCTGGTGTTTCAAAACAAAAACAGAAGTTACCCAATTCAAAGGGTTCCTGACGACGTTGCCGGAGTTTCGTATCGTTCGGGTCCGAAAGGTTGGATGGATCGGGTGGTGATGCCCCAGTGGCTGAGGGAGAGGAAGGTAATTGGAGCTCTAAGGCACGGAAGGCGACGTGTGATTTACATGGACAACTGCAGCGGGCACGCTGAGACCACTGAAATGGTTACTGCGTTGGGGGAAATCAATACAGAAGTGAGATTTCTCCCTCCAAACTCCACTGACTTGCTCCAGCCTGCTGACTCATTTGTCATACAGAAACTGAAGGATGCGTGGCGCGCACGTTGGGACCGGCATAACATGGAGCGCATTATGGAAGCCGACTTCAAGGAGTCTTCGGGCAAACTGCCTAATCCCGGGAAGCATTATTTTCTAAAGCTTGCAGCTGCGGCAGTGAGGGACGTCAACTCTCAACGAGACGGTGAAGGTTTGACGTACGCGCGCAAGGCCATGATCAGATGTGGCCTTGCTTTGAACACGAATGGGCAATGGGAGGAAAGGCAGTTGTTTCCTAAGCTGCAGAGCATTATTATCAGGTATCGAAACCATTTCGATGGTGCTCCAGTTCTCCTTAACGAGCGAATGGTTGCCGGCGAGAGCACGTAGAAATGCGGAGATATCTTTACACTATAAAAATTTTCTTTCTTCTGATTGGCCCTGAGTGACCTGTGCATTACAGACAGAATTAGACGAGACCGCACTATTTTGACTGATCTAAAATACTGCAGTCCTCACTAATTGCATATTTGGCCGAATTAGTGCGGTACCAATATTAGTGCGGGCCGCAGTAAATACTGTCACAGAGACAGCAAGTCAGCATTCCATAATACTGCGGACCGCACTATTTGCAGTATTCGGTGTAGTATCTCTGTAAGCGCACCCCTCAGGCGTTGATAAAATTACCCCCCCAAAATATCGCAAAATATCGTTCAATTATGATTCAGATTGCAGTACAGTACACCTCACTGTCCTCCTCCTCACGTCCCTCCGGGCCCTCTCACCAAACATTCGCAACGGATGACTCTCTCCCGTAGTCAAACCCGTAAGCCTGCGCCTGCACCACCTGCGCAAGGTCGTCGGCATTGCACTCCTTCTCATTGCAGCACATGCAGCACATCTCGTTAACGACCGCCCTCTTAACCGGGCTCTCCCCGCCGACTACGCACGTACTCGAACAGCAATACAGCCTCGGGTCCTCCGCCTGCACGAGCCTGCTCACGTTGCGAAACCCGGCACTACAGTTGCGCGCGCCCCCCGCCACGCCCTCCTTCCCCCTCCCCCCGCAAAACTCGCTGTACGCGTGCAGCGACGCGTTGCGCCCCATCACGTCCTGCACGTCCTCCGCCCGAACCCCCGTGCTGTTCCACGTCACCCACCATGCCTTCCCGCACGAGTTCACCGACGCCATCCGCCTGACCAGCTCCGGGAAGAAGTGCTCGCTGCTCCTGACCATCTCCCGGACGTCCGTGATCGCCGGGAACCCAGCCACCATGGCCGACCGTGGCCCGGTCCCCATCTTCTTCAGCGCCACGTGCGCCCGCGTCATGTACCCCTCGACGTAGGACGCCGGCACCCGCACGCGGTCCCCGTCCATCCGCTTGCACCGCGCCGCCACGTACGACATCCGCACATGCTGCCGCAGGATCCCCGCCGCCGCCTCAGTCTTCCCACCGATCAGATAGATCTGATGACAGATTCCCACCACGTACGCCGAGAGCGTCGTCGCTGGTAGCCATAAACCGTTGGCGTTCATCTTTTCCTCAAACTCTTCGCACATGCGCGCTTGGTCCCGGTCGTAGCGCATTGTCTCGTCAGAGGGGAAGTCCGACCCCGCCCAGCCTTCTTGCGTGATTTTTCTGACTCTCGACAGTGTCACGCCTCGTGCCTCAGCCACGCCCTTGCGCTGCAGCTCCCGCAGCACGGGGAGGTCTTCGCGCCGCTCCAGCGAGCAGAAGAGCCTCTCCGCCGGGGGGAGGAGCAAATCCTTGGCCACGATCTCCGCCAGTTGTTTTGACAGGTACCCATTGTCTTGTGTGAACACGCTGTTGCGGCAGGTTTCGTCGATCTCGGACTGGAACTCCACGCACGCACACTCCGGGGCCGCCACGGCTTTCAGAGCTAGGTCGTAGAAAAACTTAACCATTTCCATCGGAATCCCTTGGCGGATAAGGTCGACGTGGTTCATGTACGATTCCTCGACCACGGAGGAGAGGGACGTCGAGTTTACACATGCATCCATCCCGTTCGCGACGACAATCAAAGAGCCACAGAGGGCGAGTGAAATGGAGAGACTGCGTGAAAAGTACATGAAGCCCATTGCGGCGTCTCTTGCTTCGCGGCAAATCGCTGGGTTTCTAAACTTGCAAAAACAAGCTCTGCAGAGCGAAAGATTTGAAGGCAAAGCGTGAACGAGGTGGCTTCTCTATAGAACTCAGAAGGAAGTCGCAATCGGCATCAAAATACTTTTTGTGCTACTTCATTTCATGAAAGATGAACAGCTGCAGTGCCCGAGAGGCGACTGAATACTCGAGGCTTATCATTTGGAAAGATGGCGCGGCTCTCTCCCTCGTTTCTGTGCTCACGCCCGGCTTTCTCTCGTCACCCCTAAACCGTTTGCGTTGACTCTCTGCATTTCCAGGAATAATAATATTGTAATGCAGCAGGCAGACCTGTGCAGGTCGTACACACAAGTGCCCCGCGGTACCTTCTCGAAAAGCAATAAGTAAAAGATACGATACACTATGCAGATGATCGTCCAATGTGTCACTCTCTTGAAAACTAGTAAATATCGCGCCCGGACTTTTGCGCTCGCGCGTGCGACACTATCCAACTTCCCAGTCAGCTCTCACGATGCATCATGCTTCAGCCTCAGTGCTACTGCAGCACAGGAGCTGCGGCCCTTTGTTCCACACCGTTTCCTGACCAACAAACTCAGCACCATGCACTGAAAAGCTGCTCAGACGGGGACCATTTCCTTGAGCGGTCGTAGTAACTTCATCGCATCTCGTCCATCCTCTCACAGAGACGCAGTCTTTCGTGTATATTGTCCTGAGCTTGTATGCACAAACTGGCACGACAATTCACGTGATGGGCCAAACAGATCTAATATATCGAGAATTGCAAGCGCGCGACCAGGTCATAAAAAAGACACTTTCAATTCTCGAGTCACATCGTGGGCACCAACTTTGGCACACCTACGGCCTTTCCCTACACGAAGGCACGGCAACTGCCAAGACAAGCATCCCCATAACACATATCAATTATCCGCGGTGCGGTCACGATGCTCAGCCATCTTCTCGGGCCAGAGCCTGCGCGCAATAAGCACATCCATCCTCGTGACAGCGCCGATGAGTTTGCGCGCCTCATCCACGACCGGAAGCATTCCGACTGTATTCTCGGCCACCATCTTCTGGGCCGTATAAAACGGTGTACTCGGCGACACAGTGACAGCATCCTGGTGCACCCAGGCGCCGACAGGCGTAGCAAACACTTCCATGCCGCCCTTTCTCTCCGCCAACTTGATGTCCTGGGCCGTAATAAGCCCCTGCAAAATGTCGTTTTCATCGACAACAGGCAAAATCTGATGCCCATGCAAGCCCATCAGCCGGAGGGCCTGGCTGAGCGGGGCCGTGGGGAAGATGGAGACCAAGTCTGTAGTCATGAACTCGGTAACGGGTTTTGGTTGCGGGATCTGGTTAGCGGCCTGTTGCACGAGGTCGTTGAGAATCTGCTCTGCCTCTGCCTCTGTAGCCTTGTGCGAGGCAGAGGCTGCGCGCGCATGGCCGCCGCCACCGAGGTCCGCGAAGAGCTCGCGAAAGTCGATACCATCCACCCTGGCGCGCGCGCGGCCGATGAGCGAGACCTGCTTGAGCTGCTCCGGACCGCAGAACACGTCGTCGTCCATGGTCCTCTTCTTCTTCTTTCCGCGCCTCCCGCGGCAATTGACGTAGGCGAGGATGAGGACGTCCAGGTTGGCGATGTCCAGCAGGTCGGACGCGACGTTGCTCATGCCCTTTAAAAACGAGCGCCCCACCAGCAGCAACGAGCCGACCTCGACGCCGTTGACGCGCGTGCGTTGCAGCTCCGTCAGGCCCTGCGACAGCAACTGCTGCTGTTCGTCGGTCAGAAAGTTGTGCGTGAACTCGGCGATCGAGCGCTGGATGGCGCCCTGCTCCATGAGCCAGGTGAGCATGGCGGCGTCCCGCGGGGTGGTCTGCTCAAAGGTCAAGCTGCCGGTGTCGGAGTGAATGGCGAGTGCGAGCAGGGTAGCCTCGGCAGGCGTCATGCGATGATTTGCGGCCTTCAAGCGCTCGCAAATAAGCGTGGCCACGGCGCCGACGTCATCGACGAAGACCTCGATATGATTATCATTTGTGATATCACAAACGCGGCCGACATGGTGATCGAAGACGACGACGTGAGCGGCGCGGCGCGGCCAGTCGGCGGCGACGCCGAGGCGGTCCTTGCGCACGGTGTCGACGACGCCGACCCAGCGGAGGCGGTCCGGGTCGACGGCCTTGGGGTCGATGATCTGGAAGAGCTGTCTATGCAGGGCGAGGAAGCGGCGCAGCGACGGGCTCTCGCCGCCCGGGGTGACGACGAGGGTGCGCGGCCCGCGCAGCTTGGCCAGGCCGACCGCGGCCGCGAGCGAGTCGAAGTCGGCCGTGCTGTGCGTGATGAC
>NW_005179020.1:115711-117079 GCF_000350225.1 Chondrus crispus | reverse complement strand
CTGTTTTACAAGGCATTTCAACTTGATGCATTAATTAATACAATAAAAAGCTTGAACGTTACATGACATATTGTTTGATAGCGACTGCACCGATGCTGCTTCAATTCGTGCTGGCAATTATAGCTGTAGTGAGGCGGCCTGTAACGGGGTACAGCAGTCATGTTCAACTCTTTGACAGGGTGTAACTAATATTCTGACTCGTGAGGATGTTATTTTTCGGTCCTCAGATGAGGCTCATTTCGCCTCAAATGAGTGCAAAACGTCCGTCCAATAGACACTAGAGAGGGAAAGGCTGCTTGTTGCTATCATATTCGGAAGAATTGCCATTTTGGCACTTAGTGCAGCTGTGGAAACTTGCGGAGGGAGGGAGGGGACAGTACTTTGAAGAGGGCTGGGCATCGCGGAGAGCAGGGCAAAAAGAAGACGAAAGCGAGTAGTGGGGGGCGGGAAGGCGGGATTGCGCGATGGAGATTGCAGGGAATGGTGATACGAGGTTAATGGCTTTGCCACGTGTATCACTATTGCACGTGCCCACGTGTTATATGTAAAGCGATCTGTACAATGTACAGCACGAGTACGAGCACGAGTACGAGCACAAGAGCGGAAGCATTGCGCGCGGAAACACGGCAGCGTGACGGTGATACGGAAGAGTGCCAGGGATGCGGCCGTGGTGTCAAGTTGACGAAGCAAGGTCGCGTGGCATCGCCACGAGTTGGTCATGCCCCAGCGCACGCCTCCCAGCGCACGCCTCCCAGCGCACGCCCCTAGCGGGCCGGCGGCCCTACCGCCTCAGCATTTCGCGGCGCTGCCTCGCGGTGCAAATGCGCTCCAGATGGCGCATCTTGGCGTGAAACCTCCCGGCGTCCACGCCGGCTTTCGGCAGCCCCTGCTCGCCGTGCGCGTCCCACACTCTGTGCATCTCCGCGAGCACGACCTCCCCCCTCGGCGCGCCGCCGCGCAGCACGGCGCTCGCCAGGGCGCTCACCACACGCGGCGCGGCAAGCCCCCTCTCCCTCGCGGCCTCGTACACGAGCTCCGCACGCTTGACGCCTGCCGCGCCGCCGCCGTGCGCGCAGGCGTAAATCAGGCCCTCGAACGTGCACTCCCCGGGGCGCAAGCCGCGCTTGCGAAGCTCGCCTAGCACGGCGAACGCGTCGTTGAGCCTGCCCGCGCGGCCGTACCCGCGGATGAGTGCGTCGTACATCTTGCGATCGGGGTCGACGCCGTGCGCGACGGCCTCCTGCAGGAGGTCTGCGGCCTCGTCCGGGCGGCCGTCGACGGCGAGCGCGTGCATGACGGCGGTGTACGCGTGCGGCGCGCGCATGTCGACGCGTCGGCGCGCCTCCCTGAGGGCGAGTAGCGCGTCAG
>NW_005179020.1:107572-115320 GCF_000350225.1 Chondrus crispus | reverse complement strand
CAGGGGTTGGCGGGCGCGGAGATGCAGGGGGGCGCCGAGGACGGAGGGCGTGTAGGGCGTGTAGGGGAGGTGCGGGGCACGTGTACGAAGGGGACTGGTGGTGGACGGAGGCGGGTAGTGTACAGTAGTAAGAGCAAAGTCTACCCTTCGAAGGGTAGCAGTGGTGTAACTCGCAATACCCTTTGGTACTGTATTGGGCTAAACTTTTGTCATGGGCCAAATCTGCACGTTTTGGTGTATAATTTCTGTTGTTCAGCCAATGAGAGCGTCAGGTGTATTCACAGCTCTACTTCCCGACTTCCCGCCAAGTTGTTGCACTTCCTTAAATTATCATGAATGCTGAAAACTCTCTGAATACCCCTTGCTCTCCAAGGCATCGTCGCACAAACCTAGGAGTATGGAAGGAGATCGGGGGGCCCCTCCATGTTGTAGTGTATCCTAGCCGTGACGGAGTGGCTTCTACCACCTTCATTCGTCTCAGAAACATGGTGTACAGTATTGGGTTTTGTTTATTGGGCAGAGTTGGGTACCCTTCGAAGGGTACGAGCAGGAGCACGAGATACAGTCACAGTACCCTTGGCGGTACTGTAGCTGCTAACACCGAAACTGCTGGGGCTGCTCACGATAGTTTCTAAATCGTGGTCTATAGTAGAGTGAACACAGCATTTTCAACTAGGGATATTATACCCAGCTGCTAGACTTGCTCTAATAATAATAATCCCAGACTATAGACCTGTTCAACATTGCAATTCTGTATCTTTGATCCGTTCATACTACTGTACTTTGCGCTCCGATAAGAAACCATGAGAGACTTGATATGCACTTTCACCTGTACAGCACCAACTAGACTTTTTTAGAGCATCTCCACCGGTTGGTGTTTTTTGGGTCTACTGATCTATGGCCCATGAATTTTAGACGCATTAGACAATTTCGTCTCCACTCGTTCAACAAAAAACTGGGTCTATCTTATCCCTACCTAAAAATACCGTGCGTCTATCGCAGGATCTATTCAGACCCCGAAATAGACCCGGCGATAGACCCGATCTATTCGCCACGTTGCATACGTGAAGCACAAATCTTGGCATTTCTCGCCCGGCCTTCTTCGGCACCGCCGCCCCCATCCCCTTCCCCTTGCCTATGAGTTATTTCCAGTCATACGGTTCCCGCGACTTTTATGTGCTACCCAAACTGCCCATTGCCGTCCTCCAATGTCATCGTCACTGTCATGCACGAGTTCGTCTAAGTTGAAGTTCATGGTCCTTCTGTGGAAATACGAGACATGCAGTTAGAGGGAGGGGCTGGGGCTGGGGAATTACGGAGGGAGGTGAGGGGGCAGGGGTGCGAGAGCAGAAGATAGACCATTAGACCGTCACTGGTGGAGAGGGGTCCGTCCCTGTTTAGCTCCATCTATCAATAGCATAGACCCGCGGCCGAGTGCGGCCTAATTTTTGACTGGGAGCCAGTTGTAATTCTCCACCTGGCATTTTGGACAAATACATTACATCCCATAGACCCTCGCCGGTGGCGCCGGTGGAGGTGCTATGCTCTAAGGCGGAAGCACTGTACAGTATACTGTACCCTTGGTACTGTATACTGCATGGTGGGCACGGCGGTGTACCGGGGTAGGAAAGCGGCATTGCGCGGCACTCGTGATGGCGGGTGATGGCGGGTGTGCGTGGGTGTGCGCGGGTTCTCGCCTGGTCGTAAATAAAGTTTTTTATCATACGCGATATATCGGGTGTGCGCGGGTGTGCGCGGGTGTGCGCTGGAAGTGCAGTGCTGTGTGATGCGTGTGTGATGCGGGGGGGGGGTTGAAAGATGAAAGGTGGATAAATAAAGCGACACGGCGTGCGGCTCTCTGCGGCTCTCTGCGGCTGTAAATAAACTTTTTCATGATTACGCGATGCGCAGCGTGATGTAACGGTTAAACCATTTGCCAAAATCGCAAGGGGGGATACAGCACCCTTCTCATTGGTACTGCATGCTGAAATTGCGTCCATGGAAGGTGTGGAGCGCGATCTCGCGCGCGCGCGAGTACGTGTGGCGGGCGGCGAGCACAAGTCGAGGCGTGCGGGCTCTGGTGCGCGCGCAATGCGCGGGCGGGTGCCGCGCCCCAAGCGCGCAACCGGACGGTCGCCGTGTGCGCGTGACGCCGCGCGCCAGAGCCGCCGACCGCCAACGTGTCCGACCCCGCGTGACCGCAGGACCCCTAAACCGCCCGCAATGACGTGAGACCTGCCGTCCGCAGACCATGCCGCCGACACCACGCGTACCTTGCGCACCTTCAGTTCGTCTTCGACTCCCTCCCCACCCAAGACCCGCTCAACCGCAACCCCCGCTCTCACTTCCACCGTGCCCCGCTTTCACTTCCACTGCCCCTGTGTAACCGCCATGCCCGCCATGCCCTCCATGTCCCCCTATATATATGTACACCCCCGCCTCCCCCACCCTCAACCTGCGACCCATCCGCCATCGCAGTCCCCCATTTCCCCTCCCCGTCTTCCTCCCCTCCCCGCCTTTCCTCCCCTAATCGCTCCAACACTGACCCATCTGCCATCGCAACCCCCCTCCCACTTCCCTCCCCGTCTTCCCTCCCCTCCCCGTCTTCCCTCCCCTCCCCGTCTTCCCTCCCTTAATTAAATCCCTCCCGCCCTCCCCCACCATGTCCGCCCGTCCGCCGCCAGTCGACGTGCGCTTCACCAACGTCACCTACTCCATCCCCAGCACCGTGAAGCCGCTGTCGCGCAAGCGCACGCCGCCCACGCCCATCCTGCGCGGCGTGTCTGCCTACGTCCGCGCGGGCGAGTCGCTGGCCATCCTGGGGCCGTCGGGCTCGGGCAAGACCTCGCTGCTCAACGTCCTCGCCGCCCGCACCGAGCACCCGCTGGAGGCCGGCACTGTCCGCTTCGCCGGCCGCCGCCGCGTCCCGCGCACCAAGCGCCACATCGGATACGTCATGCAGGACGACGTCTTCTTCTCAAAGCTCACCGTCCGCGAGACCCTCCAGTTCACCGCCGACATCCGCCTCCCGGACACCGTCTCCAAACACGACAAGCGCGCTGCCGTCGATGACGTCATGCACAGCCTCCGCCTCACAAAGTGCCAGCACACACGCATCGGCGACCAGCAGTTCGACAAGGGCATCAGCGGCGGCGAGCGCAAGCGCGTCAACATCGCAAACGAGCTGCTGCACAGCCCCAGCCTTCTGCTCGCCGACGAGTGTACCTCCGGCTTGGACTCCTCGTCCGCCTACACCGTTATCAACCTCCTGCGCCAGCTCTGCGAAGAGGGACGCACCGTCATCGCCACCATACACCAGCCCTCGTCCCAGATGTTCGCCCTGTTTGACCACATCCTCCTACTTGCCGCAGGCCGCGTCGCCTACTTTGGACCACCTGCCAAAGTTGTCGAGTATTTTCAAGGCATCGGCTTTCCCTTCCCGACCCATGCCTACAACCCCGCAGATTACATACTCGAGCTCGTCATCGACGACCGCACAGACCCGTGCCAACCGGACATCCCGTCTGTGCAGCAGCGCATCCTCACCGCGTGGGAGACCGACGGCCCGCAGCGCATGGCCGACCGCCACCTTATCGACATGCAAGCCCGGTCCGACGATGAGCACGCGCCACCCGGAAACCTCCCGCAGGTCTCCGTCCCGTTGGAGGAGCCCCCCCTCCCGCCGCACTCCTCGTCCCCGACCGACACAGACACCTCTCGCCCCTCGGTCGAAGGGCACTGCACCACAGACCCGGAGTCCGACGATACACCGCCCAAGCCGCCTTCCGCCGCCCCGCACCTGCAGCTGGCGCCGCCAACCACCACCCCGGCCCGCATCGTGCGCGCGGCCCGCAAGCGCCTGCTCGACATCACCGGCCGCCGCGGGCGCGGCGGAGAGCCCGACAAGTACCCCACCAACTGGTTCTCACAGGTCTTCGTGCTCGGGCAGCGCGCGCTGCGCCAGAAGCGTGGCGTCCTGCTCGAGCCCATTTACATCGCACAACTCGTCTTGGTCGCCTTCATTGTTTCCATGTGTTGGTTTCGGATCGACGCGAGGGAGGGTACCATTGAGGACCGCCTCGGCGTCCTCTCATTCATGCCCATCTTCTGGGCGTTTTACAGCACCTTCAACGCCCTGTTTGCCTTCCCCGCGGAGAAACAGATCTTGAATAAGGATAGGGCTGGCGGCAGTTACCGACTCAGCGCCTACTACTTTGCGAAGACGATGGTACGTATTTGTGTCCGGGAGACACACGGAGAACGTTGTCCCTGTTTTTTGTCACATCCTTTTTTTGGGGGGTTTTGGTTTTTCCAGTGGGATGCGTCATCTTGCAATGTGGAAAGCCCTCTAACACTTCTGTTCTGTCCGTGTTTTGTTGGTAATCGATTTTCTTCTTGAACTGCTTTTTTTTTTTTTTTTTTTTGCTTTCCCCTTCCCGTTTGTTCCGGTGAACGCAGATTGAAACTCCGGCTGATACTGTCTACCCGCTGTTCTTCGCTGCTGCGACATACTTCATCGTCGGTCTCAATCCGTTTTTTTTGTCTTTTTTGCTGTTTACGATTGTACTCGTCCTCAACGTCCTCACCGCTCAAAGCGTCGGCCTTTTCATCTCTGCCGTCGTCATGGACGTGCGGCACGCTCAAATCGTTGGCTCGATTTGGGTTCTAACATCCATGCTCACTGCTGGCTACTACATTGACCCTGACAACGTTCCTCCCTTCGTTCTTCCGTTCCGTGTCCTCAGCTTTATCAAGGTACGTTGTATTCAATTATATTTGTTTACTGCTCGACCTAACTCCCTCATTGTTTACTATCAAAGCCCCTCTAAATTTTTTTTTTTTTTTTGGAACAATTCTTTTTGTCCGATCTTGGATGTTGTCTGGTGTCTTCAACGATTATTCCATTTCTTAAAACCGTTCGTCTCAACCCCATAGTATTCATATGAAGCGATGATCCGTATTGAAATGCTGGGGGGGAGAGAGTTTAAATGCGCCGAAGCAGGCGAGGCTAGCTCTGTTTATTCGAACAACGGCGAATTCTGTCCAATCAACAAAGATGCCCTTCTGAAAGGCGCGCAGCTCACAGACTCCCTATCTATCGGCGGCTCTATAGCCGTCTTGGTGGCCTACATCATTGTCGTCAGAACGCTCGGATACTTTGCTCTAAAGCTCGTTCATACATCTCACAAGCCCAAGAAATCCAGTTGGAGAGAAAGCATGTAGTATAGACCACATGTGTAGTAGATCCGTTTGCAACAACTTGCTATCATGTGAGTTGGTCCATCTTTAGAAAGAAGGGTATTTATTTTTGTTTTTATGATTACATATTTAGTGTTTCACTGGTCTGAAAGACAATGAGAGTTGGAATTTGGTTTCATTAGAATGAGAAGTCCTTGCATTTCATTGCAAGTACAGTTTTGTGGTGTACATCCCACCCACTACACTAGAAGCCTTAATTCCTCTCACTTTTATGATGCCCTCTCGTCCTCTCCTTCCTCTCTGCCTGGAATGGTTTTTAAAGGAAAGAACCATTGCCGTGAAATGCTGTCGGTAGCTGTGCTGAGTCATTCTCAAAACTTCTCATAAGGCAGTTGAGATTGCACCAGGGACTGAGACTATAAACAAGGGCGAAAGATACAAGTCCAAATCTAAATCGACGACATCCGAATCAAATTCTTGTTTTAGAAACGCCTCTCATGTAGGGGAGTGACTGCTCACTGAGTGTTTTTTCGATTGTGTCAGTTCTCCAAATCGAAGGCATTTGACAACAACCAAAAAACAAAAAAACTCGCAGCCAGCATAGGCAATTGATGTATTGCATTATATTTTCCAATGCATGCCACGATCCCCAACCCTCTTTTTACAAACAAACCGAGGAGAGCGGTTGATAGCACGACCACTACCGTTTACAAGGCCCAAAATTATAACAAGAGCATATTTTCTCAACAGCTTCACAACTCGAATGTATTGCAAAAGGTCGAATGTCATAACGCCGGTCAACTTCACTCTGCTTGTTGTTTAACATGCCGGAGAGGGGTTCTGAACGAGTGATGAAAGAGAGGCACGCAATATATCTTTCTTTCAGCATTGAACGACTTTTTCACCTGCCCCAGTAACCGGCTGTAGGTCGATTGCAACTTTCCTCTGACAACCACCACTACTGAAACCAACACTACTGAAACTCACAAACTAAGACAAGACCCCTTTTTGCAAGTATAAAAAGATATCTCCCCGCGATACAACCCTCCTCGTACTAGCTTGAGCAAACAAACAACAACAACTCAAATCCGCAGTCTGCACTCTTGTTCCACTCGGATCTTCTTGCTCGTACACTTTTTGCTCTCGCACTTTTTCTTTCCCTTTCGGACTTCCTTCGCCTTTTCCATCAAGCTTGCCTTCCACGAGCCCATCTCGCCGCACCCTTAGTCTCAAGTTTTTGTTTTTGCATCATCCACTCGCAAAACAAAAACCATGCATTGCTCTGAAGCGCAAATGCCCAAGACCAAGACGTCGCCGACATCAGTGGCGCTCAATGAAAACGGAAGCATGATGACGACGCAAGCAATGAACGGAAAGAAGGAAGTCTGCGCCGCATCAGCAGCAGGGGCGTGTGATAAAGCGTCACGCGTTGCTACCGTGATGGAGATGGCCGGAAGGGAAGGGCTGGACACCACACCCCGAGCCGACCTCGCATGTCGCTCGGGTGTGGCAATTCCGAAAGAGTGTAACGCAGCCACGGCCGGACCCAGCACCGGACTAACGCCCGTCCCCAAGCAAGAGCTGGACCCCAGCTTCCCTGGCGGCAGCCTCTCCAAAGGTCAACACAACAAGCGGGGGAGCGAAAATTCTTCAAAGGAGGGCTCTATCCAATGCCGGCTTCGGATCAGCCCCGGGCACGCACCGCAGGGGTCCAAGCCGACATGCAACTTGGACACGATTGCATTCGTGGCCTGCCAGGTAGCCGATGCCCGCTCGAAGGAGGTGGTGGTGAAAAAGGACCAGAGCGTGTCGTTCACACTCCCTGGGGCGATTCTGGGAAAGAGGCAGCACAAGACAGAAGACGACTGGAGCATCCGCAAGGTGCACAGGAACGCAGCCACGACGTCACCCTCGCACCCCTGCAACAGCAGTAGGCCGCAACCCCTCGACCCCCAGCGCACATTCTCGCCGCAGCCGCAGCCGCAACCGCAACCGGAAGGCGGCAGCGCAAACACCCTCACCGGTGGCATCCCCATCGGCCTCCCCTTCGCCGACGGCAACGCAGTGGCGGGCCAGCAGACGGACGGCCCCAAGGGCGGCAACGGATTAGGACGGGCGGCGCCGGCACCGGGCGTAGGCTTCAGGCCAAACACGACCGGGCCGCAGTTCAAGAACGACAAGGCCTGGACAAGCGCAGAAGAACAAGTGGGCCTGGCACTCAAGACGTCGACGTGCCGGTCTGCGATGAAGGACGTGCTGGAGCAGTTCTCCGACTTCAAAGCGCGGGTGGTCTCCGAGTTCAGCGCGCTCCGACAAGAAGTGGACGCAATGCACGCCAAGCTGCACGGCGTGCAAGTGGAGAACTACCACCTCAAGCAGCTGCTGGCCGCGTGCGACTGCCCGGATGGCGGGGCCTACCGGCAGCAGGGTTCGACGGGCACCGCGGTGCCTTCCGCAAGCACTTCCAAGCGGGCTTGCGACGACGGCGGGCTAGGCGGCGCAAGCATGGCCGCGGTGGCGCCCGCGGACGGCGGTGGTGCGGGCTCCAG
>NW_005179020.1:106935-107526 GCF_000350225.1 Chondrus crispus | reverse complement strand
AGGAGAACGGGGACTTCCTGCGCCTCGTGCGCGGGCACGCGGGCATGGAGGAGATGGCGCTGCGCCGGATGCTGGCCAAGTTCTTCGCGCCCAAGCGCACGCACGAGCAGTGCGCAAACCACCTCCGCATCCTCCGGGCGCAGAAGAAGGTGCCGCGCGCGGTCGGAGAGGCCGTCCCGTACCGCCAGAAGAGCGAGGCGCGGCCCGCTGCGGCCGGCGCCGCGCCGCCGGAGCAGGGGCGGGAGGGGGGCGGGGGATAGGGCAGATCGGTTTTTTTTTGCTTTTGTACATAGGAAGGACGAGAGCACAAACGTAAAGGAATTTTTGGAGCTGCGCACGTGAGGAATGACGGCGGCGCATCGGTGGCACTGCTGTGGACGCGTCAGCGCCGGAGGGTGCGCTGTCGCCATCCGCGGCAGTGATGGAAGTTGGTCACCTTCCAACGCACCGCGGAGATGCCCCAAGCGCTCCTCCCGCCTCCCCCCCGCAAACACCCCCGTAAATACCGTACCCTTGGTACCGCAACCCCACCGCCCGGCGGTCCTCACCCCGTCCGCCCCTATTGCCCCTATATGCCTGGGAAGCCTCCTC
>NW_005179020.1:100552-106359 GCF_000350225.1 Chondrus crispus | reverse complement strand
TTGGTGTTTCGCTGGTGTTTCCCCCGCGTTGTGTGGGGCTTCGTGTAAGGGCGCGCCAACGAGGCGTGGATCGCCAGCAGGGTCGTCGTCCGCAGACAGTTCCTGCCGCGACACCAGAACCGCGCCGGCAAGGTGTTCGGCGGGGACATCATCGAGGCGCTCGAGGCCGTGGCGCTCGCCAGCGCGCGCCGCGGCGGCGGCGGGGCGTGCAGGACGATCGCCGTGCGCGCGCTTGCGTTCGTCAGGGCCGTGGAGGTCGACGAGGTGCTGCAGGTCGAGGCGACCGTGGTTGGCGGCGGTGCGGGCGGCATGACGGTCGTTGTGAGGAGCTTTGTGGACGAGAAGCATGACGGCAAGCAGATGCGCGTGGCGCACGCGGGGGTGTTTCATGTGCGGACGGAGGGGACGGTGGAGGGGGACATGGCCGTGGCGCAGGGCGAGAACGGGCTGGAGGGGTTGAGAGCCCTCGCCATGCCCATGGGAGAGGAGGTGAGGGAGGCGTGGGGCTTGCGCTATCCGGCCGCCAATTTTGTAAAGTATTAGGTAGGGCGGGTGTACCGAAGCTTAATTTTAGCAAAGGCTTAACTTGCGTACTGTATGAAGATCAATCATCGGTTTACTCGGAACAAAGATACAGTATGCGCTTTACTGCGTGCATATCGCAACGGAACACCATTGAATGGCATTCTTGGCGTAGCTACACTGATCACAGCAACTAACTTGGGCCAACTTAATTCTGAAGCCCCTTTTTCAGGTCCATAACCATATTTAACATGGTCCAGATTAATTGTGAACCGGGGGTGACCCCCGGTCTTAACAGAGCGAATTTCTTGCCCGACACCACCGCTATCATACCGATTTTCTTAGAATATTCAAAAAATGTATTTGACATTGTGCGCCACTGTGCGCTCTCTACTGTAAGTAGTAGAAGTCACAGCTCGCCCATCCGGATCCGGATCCACATGGCCAGGACGATACTCATCCCAGGTCTATTTCTCAGAGCAGAAGATAAAGGGGGGGTACCCTAATGTGGAACGGGAATCAAAAAGTAAATGAAAAATCTACTTCTCGGTGGGGTTTGGGGGTGATTTTCACAGTGCTGTCAGCCTCATGGAATGCACAATTCTATTCCCAATGACGAACAAAAAAGAACAGGAACACGCGTTACGGCACCAGCATAACTCTGCGATGGAATTTTCTACCTCGCCGGAGTTAAAACGCCCTAAAGATCGAACACCAGAACCAATTTATTTAGAAAAAACATCAGCGGTTGAAACAAATTCCGGCGCCACGTCATCATGCTAGATGAGTCTACGAGACCTTTGTACTTTTTCCAGCGCATCCTGGCGCTTCATGGCAACCCTGTGACGTGCAATAGCCCTCCTCTCCTCCAAAGATCTGACCGTTCTCTTCAACTGAACAACGCTCACTCCGATTGCCTTCGCCCGGCGCAACCAAGCCGATTCTTGGAGACGGGTCACCTCAGCTCTCAACTTGTTCTCGCGCCTTGCTGTGTTCATCGCTGTCTGTGCTGCACGTAGATCTTTCTCAACCTTTTTTGAAAAGTCCGTCGCACGCTTATCGCGCGCGAGTGCTAATGCACGATCTGACGTCAGTACTGCTCCTTGGGTAGTGTCTACAAAGCCACTTTCGCTAACCTTAGCGTCTTCCCCCAATATTACTGAGCGCATTTGAAGGCGCTTCTCTTCGAACAAACTGGTCATCTCTGTTACAGTCATGGTGACACTGAGGTCGTGCGCGGAACGCGGTCGGGGCACAGAATGCAATTGGGAAGAATCTATCGGGACGATTCCAGCTCGGCGGAATCCGGAAACAATATTGGACGGGTTAAAGGCCTTTTTGTAGGCGTACTTTAGCATTCTGCAAAAGTAGTAAGCATCCCAATTATCCTCCCCATTTTGTGTCACATCCATGTTCAAAGCTTCATTCAGAGCTGCTTTAAACGGCGAGAAGATACAAACATCCAAGGGTTGAGTTTTCCCTGATGTATGCGCAGGAAGCGCGTAAACACTAATGTTGTTCTTGTGTAGAATGTCCAAAACAGCCACAGACATATGTGACCTGTACCCGTCATAAATTAGTAGCAGCTTCCGGTTGTTTGCCGTGAGGTCTTTGGTGTCTTCAACAAAGGGCACAGCCCAATTTAAAAATAGAGGGAGTCCACACCTCCGATCTCTTCTCTCATCGTAACAATTGAACTTCGGGGCAAACTGTCTGCATATGTCTCAACACAAGACAATCCATTCTTCACGGAAACTCGATACGGCAGACGTTTTCCCTTAAATGCGAATAGCGGAGCACCCATGTCTCCGGACGCACTAATCACAGGCATCATGGTCACGCGGTTCGTGTTCAAAAATGTACCTGCTCGTGCATCCCGTGCCCCTGCTCTTGTCATATAAACCCGAGCAGTTTCTTTGCCATTCGCATCCTTTCCCGGTGTTGCGCCGGTCTCGTCCAGATTCCAAATTCTTGAAGGGTCAATACTGTGTTCTGAAATGATCTTGTCAAGCGTTGCAATGTGCGTCGTCAATGTATCAGCGTTGCATGCGCGGAACCGGTTAGCCTCCTGAAGATGGGGTCGGGCAAAACATAACATATCTTTGTGCCGCTTGGTGAAGTTACGCAAAAATGTAGGCCCTGGTGGCCCGTTTTTGAATGGAAGGAACATGCGTCGAGGAGCGGCCATACGACATATAATCATTTCAACCGCTTCCTTAAGGTGTGCCCAACGCAACGGGATCCCTTGTTCGGCGTAGCGGGCTAGCAGCGTGACTACTAAATTCTCCTCGTGCGCAGTTAATGCGGTGAGTCAGCCTGGGCGTTTTGCTGTTTTGATGGGCAACGGATCGCGGTTGACGTGGTTGTAGATGGTGGACATTGGAAAGTGGAACTGTGCGGCAGCGGAGCGATACGTTTGTCCCCCGAGGACTGCTTTGACGGCACGCTGCAGTCTTGAGTTTTCGGAAGAGAGCTTCGATCGCTTGGTCGTTTTTGTGACCACCAATGCAGACGTGAAGGTCTCGAGACTAGAATGCCTTGACGTCGCTCCCTGTGTGTTCCATGAAACGATGGTCTTTTTATGCTGCGTTTTGTGTGGATGCCATGCGGACTTTTTGCGGGACGTCTGACTTTTTGCGCGCCCATCGGTGTTTGTGTTTTGAAAGGCCCGCATCTTTTGGCAGAGAAATGGAGGAATTGAAACAAGTGATGTCCTTAATGTAAATTGGTGCGTGGTATTGTTTGCGCAGATTTGTTTTTCAATCTATCCACAAGGAATTGAGCCATTGACTTTTTTATGAACTTGTTGAGCATTGTTTGCTGTCTTTGGCCCAATATGGGGATAAAAGTTCGCAATATTTGGGATGTTCAGGTAATTAGGGCGTGTTCCAAAAATTAGGGCACCCCCCCTTTAGATGGTCGTTTACGGTTGGAGCTCCCGTGCACCCGAGCTATCAGCGGTAGCGAGGGTACTCTTGACTATCTATCGAAATGTAAACAAAGAAAGAACAATATCAGAGAATAGACATGTGAGGGAAGCCCAGGGAAGGGCGTCCTGACGGGGATGGGTAGGCAAAAGAGAAATAGACATAGCCGAGAAGTCACGAGACTCTCACCCGGCCGTCAGCGATATGTAGGACAGTGCACGCTCGGTCGAATGCCAGGTGTCAGCATGTCACTCGCTACTCCCTGGACAGCTTCATCCGCATACCTAAGTGTATACAGACGCGGAGCGCAAAGCGGAGCCGAATGTGCGAGCAATGCGGAGACGGAGGCGTGCTATACTGCTTGGCCTTGGGGCAGCATATGCGCGAAGATAAGGCGCGACGCGGCTGTGACAGAAATACTACTATCAAAGTAGACCTGTAGCATCTCCATAGATACCCAGTCCAAACGATTCATGATCCAAGCGTCTGTGAATCCGAGTCCTAAAAGCTCATTGTACGCCCCGATTCGCGCGCTGTGTGACAAATAAAAGAACCCCTTTGGCGGAACAGCGCCAACACGCAGCAGCGACAATGACATGGCGGCGTTCAAATTCGCAGTCCCCAAGCGCGTTCCAGCTCGGAGGTTGAAGAAACCAGCATTGGCCGGTCGCTGTGTCTTCCACCTGAGCATCAACAGCCCGGGAGCATCCCATTCGGGATTGCGACGGTAGGAGAGTCGCAGAGGGCGTTGATAAGACTTCGCTTTGCGATGCGTCAGGGCCACATCCACGCTAGCATCCGTGACATCAATGTCTTCTGCTGCCACGAGTGCCACGGAAATTGATCTGCATTGAAAAATAAATGCGAAAACGACCATAGCGCAGGAGCCCACTTCCTCAACGACTTCGGTGCCCAAGCTAAACTCTGCCACACGCATCGCGATTGCGGCACTAATCCCGATTCGTGTTCGCGCTTCAGGTCGGTCGCGATCGGTCTTGTTCATGTACGCAGTAATCATGGCAGACACTAGCGGGGAACGCGTCGGAGAGGGTAGCCCTTGAGTCTCATGGAAACGGGAGACAGCGCTGATATAATTGCGAACCGAGCTTGGACCTACCCTACCCTCCAGGTACATGTAACCCAGGAAAGCGAGCACGTCCCCTTCGTTTGCAGGCAGCGGATCTCGACCGTCTTGATCACAGAACACCAACCACTTCTTAATCTGACTGCTCCTGTTTGTCCACGTCTGCGCCTTCCACCCATGCGACACCAGCAGCTCCGCCGCCACCTCTGCACCCCCCGTCTCCCCTTCCATCCCCGTCCTTGCCAGCACCGCATCCCGGATCCCCGCCGTCCACAGCTGCGCTACCCTATCTTTGTCAACACTAATTCCCATGCGGAGTTCACTGGGCGCGAGCTTTGAAGCAACGGGAGGCCGTGGTCGGGAGGGCGAAGCGCGATGAGCTCCTCTGCCAGCCCGCGCAAGCGCGCGTACCATGCTTGCGCTGGCCAGTGTGGGGCTATCAGCACCCCCTTTCCGCCCTCGGCCTGAATCTTCCTCACCACGAGCGGAAGGAAATCGAATGGCGGATTCCAAAGACGCGCAAGCCCATCCCCCCAATACTCCCCCATCTGCTTCAGAGCGTACTTCTTCCTGGCCACCAGCGTTTCCCCAACCGGGCGATCTTTGAAGACGACCTCGTCCAAGCGGTATTCGTGCTCTATTGACCGCAACAAGCGGTCCGTAGCTCGTGCGTCTCCCGGGTCTCACGTTTGGGAAAGGGCGTCTGCATAGCGATTCACGGCCGAGGGCCACCAGCGCGCCTCTATTGTCACCCCCAGCACCACGAGCATCTTCTGCAACCGACGAAGCTCGGCCATCATCGGCTTTGAAGCCGAGACCATGGCGTTCAGCATGTAGAAGACTGCTTGGTTGTCCTCGTGTAGCAGCAGCCATCTCACGCTCGGCTGGGAGACGTAGTCGGCAAAGTGCCTCTGCAATAGAAGCCTCACTGCCCTTAACTCCCTCAGCGTTATACTTGTCGCCCGATCCTCGGCCGTCCAGAAACCGCAACCCTCCCACAAACCCGGTGACCCAGCCTCCTCGTCGTCGCCTAGGGTCCCCCCATATCCCACGTCGGCGGGATCGGTGTGCATCGTTGCATGAGGGTCCAGCCTGTGGAGGTCCCTGCCTTTTCCACGCGCCAATGAACTCCAATGTCGCAGGTCGCGCAGCGACTGCCGACAAAGGCGAGCGCGACTCCGGCAACGTCTCTTCCTCTTCTCCCCGACCAGAGCGCCGTCCATGGTGTCCGAAACCCTTTCGGGGGCTCCGCCCCCGGCCCCCCGCTGGGGGCT
>NW_005179020.1:95185-100533 GCF_000350225.1 Chondrus crispus | reverse complement strand
CCCAGACCCCCGGCTCCGCGCTGCGGGGGGGCTCGCTTCGCTCGCAACAACACCCCCCTTCGTACTTGGCCCTCGCTCCTCCCGCTCCGCCAACGCCATGTCGAAGTAAAGCGAGCGGGTGTAGAAGCGCGCGAGCGGCAATGCCAGCGTAAGGGAGACTGCGACGCCACAGAATTGCCGCAGCCTTTCCAACGACACCCAACGGCGGTTTCGTTGAGCGAGTGGCAGTAGCTCCTGTGCCAATCTTAGAACCTTCAAGCCCCTCGCCTCCGAAATGTAAACCTTCATAGCCACAGTGTCCACATGCACGCCCAAATGGTCTAAACGCTGCGCTCCTTCCCAACAACATTTCGACGGGTGCCGCACGATGCCCAGCCGCGCAAATAGTGCGTCCAGACGGCGCCGAGCAAGCGCACAGTCCTTCTTCGTAGCGGGCCGCGTTGCGGGCGAGGGCGAAAGCAGGAAGTCGTCGATATACGGGAGCACTCGGTAGCGGTACCTCTCCCACAAATGCCACACGAGCGGCCGAAGCATCTTTGTAAACCACAGCACCGACCTTCCCCATCCGAACGGTAGGGCAACACACCGGTAGAAAGAGCCATCGTAGGAGAAAATAAACATATCGCGCATGGATGGATGCAAGTAGAAGTGCCGATATCCACTCTTCACATCCCACGACATCATCATGTTTTCCTTCTGTAATTCCATCGCGAAGGCCGTTACAGTCTCCATCTTCACACTGCCCCGGGGCCAGTGCTTGCTCTGTTGTGAAAAACTGACGACAAAGCGTCCCTTCCTCTCTGCTCTCTCGCCCTGCCAAACGGTAAATGCGGACGATACCATCTTCCCCTCTTCCACGTATCTCTCCACATAATCCGGATCCAGCCGCCCGTAAATCCCGCTCCGGCAACCAGCCTCCAAGTCTTTTTTCCCGACCCTCCTGTCTTCCTCTGATTGGGGGATATCGGGCAGCACCACACCCTCTGTAAATGGCACAGCAGGAGGGTCCAGGATCCCATACCGAATGGCACGCACCAGATACGGGCTGGCCTCCAGCTCCGTACGCCATACATCCGCGCGCAGTGCTACCCCTCTCCAAAGTGGGAGTCCCCGGACTCCCACTTTGTCCTTTTCGCCAAAAGGCGGGCTCGTCACTCTTCCGTGGCAGCCCCTGGGGAGCTGCCATTCTTGCTTGAGGCACGTTGGAGCCTGGCCTTAGCCAACACTTTTGCGGCCTCGGTTTCCATCTTGGACGTGAGTGCAGCCCGGGCCGTACGGTAGGACTCTGAGAATACAGCGTCATGCCCTTGCTCGACAAGGAAGGACATCTGTCTCGCGATCTGAACTCCTTGCTCCGTAATGTCTCGAAAGTATTGCGCCCGCATAGATAAAACCTCCAGCGTCGCCTTCATAGCATCCCCGGCGAGCACGAGTCTTCTTGTCATATCTTCGATAGTCCCACCATGCGTCTTCGCGACGTCGAGGGCTGTAAGCCCCAACTCCGTCCAGACGCCAGCAGCATTCAAATACTCCCACTCCTTGGCCGATCGCCGGTCCCGGGAGCAGAGGTAGTTGAGGAAAGCATCTTGAGGGGGCTTGAAGTAGCCCATATGCGTTATGGGTACATGTGGGCCCCGATCGAAAATGCCGCCCTCACCAACCAGTCGGGCAGAATTCAGTTCAGTGACAGCAGTGGCGTAGTCGCGGCGCTCGGGCTTTGCGATCGCCCAGGCTGCACGCGCCACTGCTCCAGCGTCGTTCGCAGCGGTTGGCGCGCGTGTGCCAATCGGCGCGGCGGCCGCCGTGCCGTCTTTGTCGTTGTCAGTCATGCTGCCCGGAGTCCTCTGAGTGGACTCTACTAGAACCTGTCACCGCCTCGCGTCGAGGGGAATTTCTCTTTCACAAAAGAGAAATAGACATAGCCGAGAAGTCACAAGACTCTCACCCGGCCGTCGGCGATATGTAGGACAGTGCACGCTCGGTCGAATGCCAGGTGTCGGCATGTCACTCGCTACTCCCTAGACAGCTTCACCCGCATACACAAGTGTATACAGACGCATACAGTGTACTGTATTGCTCTGAGAAGTATACACGTGTCTTTTACAGATGTCAATGACGAGGTTCTGTCCTCGGAAATGTCAGAAACAGTTCGAATTTAAACATGTTGAACTGTAAGCGAGGGTTATTAACTTAATATAGTGAGAGGCCAATGGAGTATCGCCAGGTCAGAAAATTGATATAATAAGGGTGGTGGTGGGCAAGAACGTGCTCTGTTAAGACCGGCCCTCAGGTTAATATATGGTCAAATCAGATATAACATGGTCCAGTTTTTTGTGAACGACTGTATGAACCTTGATTTCTAACATTGCTAGCAAGTACTCAAGAAATTACGGCTCGATTTCTTGCCCATTGAAATGGACACGATGCTTGGATATTATTGCCTGCAGCCCAGAAGAGAGCTGATTCTTCCCAAAGACCATTTAGATTAAGGGACAATACCGTTCTAATCATTGCCTTGCGTGGAAACGAAACACCCATTCCCATCACGCTAGTTGTTAACTTCCCGAACTGCGTTTGCAGCAAGCTTCAAAAAGAAGCCCTTGCCTGGATTCTTTAATTTTCCACTTGTGCCAGGCCCACTTCCCATCCACGAACCACGAGCTATTTCACTTGCCTCATAAGTGTCCCATTCTCGTCGCCAAGCGTCCTTAATTTTAGATATAACGAAGGAATCGGCTGGCTCAACCAGATCTCCCATGCATTTTTGGACAGATTTGTTCTCATTGTGGCCAGAACAATTGTCTACAAATAGAACCCTTCTTTGCGTGTTTTGCAAAGCCCGAATTGCCTTTGGTTCGGAAAGCCATTCTTGAAAGACTCTCTTGTCCATCCATCCCTTCTTACCAGATCGATAACAAACCCCTGGAGCTGTGTCGGGAACTCCCCAAATGGGGTACGAACAGTTTTCGCACTTAAACACAAGCATCGGAGCCTGGATACATGCGCGCGGACCCCTGTGATTCTAACCATCATCAAACAATCTCAATCGGTTGAGATGTTTCCGCAGCTTGACCCTGTTCATCGCGAAGGTCCGACACCCTGGCACCGTGGCTGCTACATCTGTGGCCGGTGTAGTGCAATGCGCCTGTCAGGCAGAGACCGCGGTCCGATGGTCCAGCAAAAACAACAACAGCGGCAAAAAGAAGAACTGCCGATGGCACAGCGCTACGGAGTGTCCGACTCTCCCTTCTCCGTTTAAACGAGCTTGCGACTCGTAGTAGCTCAGATCCCTGATGGGGGGGGGCGCAGAGAAATAGCCCGGCCCGGGATCGATGTGGTAGAGACTTGCGAAGAGAACTGCTCGACGAGTGTGGGGTGGGGCGCGTACTTAGGTACCCCGGTTCCACTGGGTTGTAAGGCCAATGCTCTTTGAGCTTCTTCGACACCTTGTAACGCGACAAGGCCTTCGACGGGGGGGTCGCAACACAGCCCGACGGGATGAAATGAAAGTAGCAGCGCTACGTCAACTGTGCCGCCCGATGGCTCGAAACACCAACACCGGTTCAGTCGCAACCGACGCCGATGGCACCAACACTGGCTTGTAACACGACGAAGCCCTTCGAGGGAGACGTCGTTGCAACAGTCTCCGTCGGAAAATGGGTCACAGTAGCAGCGCTACGTCAACTGTGTCGCCAGGTGGCACCAACACAAGATAAGGGAAAAATAGGTAGAATTAGAGATAGAAAAGGATAGGGAAATAAAGGAAAAATAAAAGGGAACCCCCGAGCAATAGAGGATGCCGTACGCTTAGGTAAAAGGGGGCGTCTTGATAGAGACGGACTTCGGCCAAGGCGACATTCAACTCCGGCAACTCGGGTTGGTTTACTGACTTGTTCGGTCAAAGGGCTAACTTATATAGAGCCCCGCCGGGGCGAGTACAGTAGCTCCCGGCTCTAGATTCTAGATCAAATTAGTAAATAAATTAAATAATTAAAATAATCGTGCGCTTCGTCGCACACGTGTGTCCCCCAAACCCGAACTACAGTATCCAATTTTTTCCTTTTTCACTTCCTTTCTCCCCCCTACCCGAGACGGGTATTGCACTACATATCCCCCTTCTGAGCGCTCTTGCGCAACGGCTTCACTCCCTTGCTTCCCAACTTCTTCCTTTTTCTTCCGACCATCGGTCGCCGCTTGCGTGAGAGTAAGACGATCTCCATGTTTCTTTCATCGAATCCCACTGCCGGACATACCACCGGCGGTCGCCGCAGTGTGGGCTTCTCATACACGCCTTCCATTCCTAACGACCTTCCTTCCATACCCCGACTTCCCCCGGACACCAACATTCCTGAACCGGCCTTCCATCCCGATCTCCATCCTTCATCAACCCCTCGTCGATACCCCTCACTAGCCAAGCTCCAAGGTAAATCCATGGGCGACTATCCCTTACTGTACGCGGCCGCTCCTTGGTTTTCCGCCATCGACGTGCGCGACGTCACTAGCATCGAGCGCGACTTTGCCGACGGTGCGGGGATGCTGCCGGGTCACCTTCCCCTTCAAGCCATTTCCTCCTACGATTGGCGTGCCCGTATCGCCATTCCCCCTTCTATCCTGCGCCGTTCCTCCCCTCGTGGCCGCCAGGGCCTATCCCTGCGGTTCATGAAAGCCGGCTATCATGGACGGCCGTCCTCGACCGTCTCGACCTATCCCTATCCGATGCCCTCATTCCTTCGTCCTTCGGATGTGACACGTGGAAATTTCGCACGGAGGGGGAGCTTGATTACCTTGACAACCTCCTCAGCTGGACACGAGGTGACCCCGTGCTCGAGGCGGACCGCCTGTGGCATAACCAACTGACGGTGACTAACGATGCCATGTCATACACGCGCGCAATCCTCCCCCTCAATTTCCGACATATGAAACGCGGGAACATCCCCTTCTTCCAGCATACTGTCCGATTCGAGCATAAGATGAGATCGGACACGGGATATTTCCTAGCTTACCAAATGGTTGAGGCGGGGGAAATTGCTCGGTCACACTATCCCAACCGGTACCAGCAACTCCCCTCATGATGGGGACAATTTGAGGTCTGTCAAGGATTTTGGGCAGAACTCGGTCCCATCCTTACCTACTTTGGAAGCCATCTCACTGATCCTCGTGACGGGTTGTGGGTTGTCTTTTTGACGGAGTGGTGCGTGAAGGTAGCCGCCACCTTGCTCTGGGAGGCGTACGATTGTTGGCGGCTGTGGTATCTCCCTCCGAAGCTCGTCGAGCTTATGTGCCTTTTGGACTATACCGTGCCCTTGGGCGGAGCGGACACCGACTTCAAACTGCACTCCTTACTCGAA
>NW_005179020.1:0-94895 GCF_000350225.1 Chondrus crispus | reverse complement strand
GCGCGCTTCAGTCGCTAATTCGGCAACCAAGTTCCAACCCCTGACGTGGCTCCCAAACGAGCCATAGATCCCCGTGCAGACGACGTTTGTCCCCGACCGTCTGCTCCAGATTCCCCTCTCCTTGCAGCCCCTGCTGCTCCTCCTCCTGCTGCCGATATCACCTCGGCAGGGCATACCGAAACTCTGTCGGTTAGGAAAGTGTTGTCCTCCCCACCGTCCTCATCAATTCCCAAAAAGAGCGACGGCGTCATTGGCATCTACTGCACATTGCTCCGCGCTCATGGCATCAAAGGTGAAGCTCTCCAAGGGGCTTCCCTCGATGATCTGCGAGTCCTTGTTCGACTCGTTACCTCACTCCCGAAGGAAAAATCCTTGGTTGTGCCGCCCCACTGACCGGCCGCTCAGAGCGGCTTCCCCCATGATCCGTTCTCGGATTATTACCCGTTTGGGGTGACGTCTGGATATCGACGTCATCCGGTAGCTTTTGGATAATAAAATGAATCACCTGCATATCCCCCGTTACCTTCACTTTCCTCCTCTTTTCTTCCCGCGTACCGTTCGTTAGCGAAACGCGGAACGGTACATGCAGGTACACTCTTCCTCGAATGTCGGGCTGATCCATTGTCCGGCTGAACTCCTCGTCGAGGAAACTATGTCCTCTTTGGAGTCTCCGACTCCGCCCGTTTCCTCAGACTTTTAATTTCCTGCTCTTTTTTTGTATGCGCCCCGCCTCTGCGGTCGCATCCCCATTCTGCCATTTCCTTCTCTTTTTCCTCGTCAAATTTCCCTCCTCTTTCTCGCACATTCTCCTTCTCCCATTCTCCATGTACGCCTCCCTCTTCTCCTCTTCAATTTGTACACTTGCCATCCTCCTATCACAGCGTGCGTATCCCATTTTACTCCTCTTCTCCTTGTACACCCGTTGTGTATTTTTTCTTTTTCCTTCCTCCACTGTATTCAAGGGCGGGAAGGCTTGGTTGACCTTCATGAAGACCCTGTTTATTGATCTGTAGTGAGACCCGATTAATTGATCTCTTTCTGACGTGGTTTCGAGACTTTGACCTGTTCGGTTACACCCCTACGACGTTGAACCTCCTACCCCTGCTTCTTCATTGCGGCTTCAGCAACCCACGGCTCATCACGGGTGCCCCGTCGTCGGTCACCTTCTCTCCCCTTTCGCCCCGCTTGTCCGAGCGGATAGGTGTTCAGTTGTCATTCTCTCTTTTCCTTCCCTCCTCTTTTCTAGCAAGTTTTACGCCCCCTCGATCCTCCTCGACAGCTCCGATACATCACCACTCTGCTCGAGTTAGGCCATATCTGGTCCGTCTCGGGGACGCCTTTATCGAAGGGCTCGCTCGATTCCTTGATAGGGGATTTGTCTTCTCATGTATCGTTGGACCGGCGCTTGGTCGCTTACATCCTATCCCGTCCTCCTCGAATTTTGTCACTCTAGGTCTGCGCCTTACCCTTCAAAAAAATATAGCGTTGAGGGTTCTGGTGCGTGATCGAGGTTCAATTCCCTTCTTGGCGATGCGTCCGGTACGAATGACGAGGTACATGCCTCGCTTTTTGGTGTCTTGCAGACTCCTTTCCTTTCCGTGTGATGGTCCCCTTGCACTGTCCATGGGGGAAATAAAATACGGTCCACGCAATACTTGCGACGTTGTCCTTCGACCCTCGCTACGACGTCACTGTAGACGCCCGTTTCGACGTACCATTTCATTATCGTCGAGGTATTGTCCTCCTTGTGTAGATGGTTTGATGAGTCGTGCGCGAGAGCTCCTCAGACTTCCATTCTATCAGCGTGCCGACGGCCGTCAATTCTCTTGCTGTCCAAATTTGCCGACGCGTACATTACGTTGGGACCTAGATCCCCTTTCCTTAGATTTCGCAATTTGATCATCTTGCGTAACAACGATCGGAAACGGTGCCGATCCTCGGCTTGGGGACGTCGTCGCGCGTCAAGCTCCACCGGGTTGAAGTATCTCGCACGAAATTAACACGTGGACAAGTGTCCTAATTTGTCCTGATCCCGTTGCCGAAATTCAGGCGAAATAAGCATTCTCTTCGTTATTTTTCTGGCGTGGGGCCCTAGAGTTGAGGAAAATTTCAACCTCCTTTTCTTCCTTGCCTTAGTTCTGAGGGGATGTGTTTCTCCGCCCGGGCTCGATTGGAAGTGTCCTTTACCTCTCCCCGACACGGACGCATGTTGTCTCTCCTCATTCCTGCTCTCAGCGCACTGTAGTTCGCCCATGTCGGCTCTTACTCATCACCGACGGTGAACCACAAGACAATGCGGTGGACTGGCTGGACCTCTTCTGTATGTCCCACATGGCTCTCGTCGAGGGGCGGGGTCGTTTTCCCGATGGTAAGGAAATGAGCTGGGTGCTCGAATTTCTCCCCAACTTCCCCTACGACGTCCACAAAAAAAATCATGTCCCTGTCGAGTGCCGGGAGACATCTGCATCGTCAGCGTCGGGTTGGCGTTCTCGCATGATATTAAGACGGAACATCCCTTCCAATGCGTTCTGCCCTTCCCTGCAAGTACTGTAGAATTAGTAAGCGTCCTCTGAAGGTCGCCGGAAGCAACTACGTCGTTCTCCTTCGTGCTGGTGAACTCTCACCCTCCACGCGCAATACAATTCACATGGACCTTATTTTTTTTGGTACGACCTCCCTCAATCCAATACATAGAAATTTTAGCTTCATAGCCCTCCGTCCGTCATGACCTCGTTTCAGGGGACCAACTCTCCAAATTCGCCCCTTTTTGTAAGCGTCCTGCCCTTGCGGCTGTTAGAAACAACCGTCGGTACAAACAGAGAAGCCGTCGGCTCCGGCAACATCGTGATGACGGATCCTCGTCTAGGGCATAACTTCGGGCGTTGTGGTGTCCTTTGTCGGTCAGATTATTCTCCGAATACTCGCGCGGTACTCTCTCTGAGGCAGACATTCGAAGTCTCACGAGTTGACGTTCTTGTACAACTTACGAAAAAGGCCCGCTATCCTTCTCGACGTGACACACAGTGTAATAAATTAATTACAATCGACGATTCACCGGGCCTCCTCGATCTTGGGCGTCCCATTTGCTCACACGGGACCCGGTACGCTTGTTCCCCGTTTTCCGCGGTGCGGGTTTCTTGTTCTCTACGTCACAAAAACAAAACAAAGAGGCAAAAACAAAAACAGAAACAAAAACAAAAACAGAAGAAAGACATGAGGGGGGCGGTCGGTTACGATAGTAATCGGGTAAGTAGATCGCTCTTAGCGCAGGAACGTCATGTGCGTGACAGTGTCTGTCCCTGCTGATCCTGTTCAACAACAGTTTTCCTAGATGAGGACGTCGGTATTGGAAGAGTAAGTGTTACAAAACGGGCTTGTCACACAATGTTGCCGTCGACCTGTGTCTTTCGCGTGGTCTTCGGTCTTAGCAGATAGAGGGCGTCTGTCCCCTATATGTACACGCGATAGCTTAGTTGCACGCGGTCTCGGCGGGTTCAGCGCAGCAGGGGTCCGTGTGGACCCCATGTTCTCGCTCGTCGAGCGGGGTTTAGGCGTTGCGAACGAACTTGGCAAGTGCTCTCATGTGCGATCGATCGCAACTTCGCCGGTGCCAAACCCCGAGCATTTGTGCGGTCGGCGATGGGGATTACCAACAACGTTTCGTACAAGTGCGGGCTTTTTCCTTAATTGCAGTTAATTTTCCGACGTATGGCCGGAGTTCAGTCTGCGACTCGTGCTGATCATTTGACAGCTTACCAGCGGAGAGCCCCAATTTTTTTGATTAAATCACGCCCCATGAGGGCGGATCATCGATCTAGGCGTCACGTTACGTGCGCGCGGCGGCCGCGTGTGATCGTATCCAAGGAGGTAAAGTACCTCAGCCTGAGACTAGAGTAAACTTTCCCTTCCACGGCATGGCCGCGCAGGCCATTTCATTCATGGGCGGGGGTCCCAGGCAAAATCGCTTGAGTCATTTCGTTTCCCTTCTCCTCACTCCGAGGGGTCTCGTTTCCGGCGACTGTCCTTACTCTCTCACTCCGCGACGCTGTTCACCGCATCACTTCCAACTCGAGAGCCTCCTGATGGGGACCATCCCCAATACAATTCCAACATTTCACTCGCGGTCTTATCGCGTCCCGCATCATTCACTTTCTCTCGATCGGCCTCCCTCGCATGCGCCTCTACATCAACTGCATCTTTTCCCCTCCTTCTCCCTCGACTCGAGGGTAACCCGCTCGTCAGTCCCTTTTTGCAAAGGCGTTCCCGACGGAAAACTGCCTTACTCCTCTCGCTCCGACTTTCCTTGCTTACGGACCCCTTCGTTTCGAATTTCTGACTCTTCCGTGTTCCGTAACCTGCTAATTCTATTGACGATGCCCATCCCGCTTGCGCGTGCGCGACCTGCGGCGGCAAGGGTAACTTCTTCCTTCGAAAATACGTGACGGCCGCACTGCGTGGTAATTGCTCAATGGGCTCCCACGTCGCGTCCTCGAGCGTATAACCGTACCATTCCACCTTGAGAATCAAATTACCATTTTGATAATCGTGGTCGACGACCCGGTCGATTACGTATTCCGTGTTTTCCGTTTCCTCTCCTTTCTCTAAACGGGTTCCTTCCCCCTTCTGAAGATCTTCCAACTCATCCTCTTCTCTGGCCTTTCCGAGCTCGCGTAGGTCTGGAGGTGTCTCCGCTGTCGACGTTTGACCAACTAAATTATCCTGGTCCCCCGTCGTAAGCGCACGGGTGTGACGACGTTCCTCGTCCTCCATTACCTCTCCTTCTTCGTTTAACTTCGGCTCTCCCAGGAACTGTGGCGCTTGACGTAGGCCAGTTATCGGCGCATAGTCCATCGGGCTTGGGGCTAACTCCACCCTATCTCGCGATACGCGTTCCTCCTGATCGCTAATGGCAATGACTACCGTATGTTGATGCGATCTTCTGACCTGATAAGGTCCTGTGGCGACTGGTGCCAGCTTGTGTTTCGGTTGGCTAGCCGTGCCCTGCTCCTTCCGAAGGAACACGTAGGACCCCGGTGGGATCTCATATTGCGGTTTGCGAAGGCGTGCGTCGAAATTTCGCTTGTACCGGGCTTGTTCCTTTCGCAAACTCCTATCGGCGCTTCGCATTAGGCTCTCCAACCACGACTGCCATTTCAGGTAGTATGCTCGTGACGAGCTGAAGCTCTCCAAAGTTGGCTGCGCCTGTAACGCAATGCTTCTCGGCGCCCGAGCTAACGCCAGCTCGAAGGGCGCAATGTTCGTAGTTCGATGAACCTGCGTGTTGTATGCGAACGTCACAGCGTCGCTAAATAAGTCCCAGTCCTTGGGATGCTCTCCAACATATTTTTGCAACGCGGAAGTCAGCGTGCGGTTAAACCTCTCAACTTGGCCGTTGGCTTGCGGGTGGTACGTAGTCGTGAACACATTGCGTATGCCGAGAATTCGGCAGACATTGTGAAAGAACCGGGTCGTGAACTGTGTTCCATTGTCGGACAGCAGCTTGACCGGCGGTCCGTACACGAATACCCAATGGTGAACGAAGGCTTGTGCGATGTGCGCAGCTGATATCTTCTTCAACGGTACGGTTCGTACCAATTTCGAGTATCGATCGCTGATCACGAGAATATACCGATTTCCTCGTTTAGTTGTAATTAGCTCGCCAAGGATGTCGATGGCGACAAATTCCAGCGGCGCTTTGGGCGTGAACAGCTTCATTTCCTTCGTGTTTTTTCTTAACTTCACCCTTTCCCTCGCACATGCGGCGCAATTCTTCGCGACTGCGTAGCAGTCTAGGGCCATCGTAGGCCAGTAAAAATATCTTCTCAATGTCTTGTAAAGTTTCCTGCCTCCCGGGTGGCCTGCCAATTTTGCGTAATGGCTTAACCGTAGGACGCGGTCCCTTAACGATTGTGGTATTACCACTTGTACAAACTCTGCCGCGGTACGGCATAGAGTTTCTTCGAATTCCTCGGCCTCCATGCTAAACGTTCTCACCTTTCCGGCGTCCATTTCTTCCTTGATACGGTTGCAGAAGGGGTCGACGGCTTGCTCGCGAATGAGCTCCTCCGGAATGACAGCTTGGTAGTGATGGAGGCGATCAGCGGCGGTCCCCCCCTCAAGAGCGAGGATGTCGTCTAACGCGTCAAAACTGTCCTCGCCCTCCACTGTACTCTCGGCCGGTTCGGCCATAAAGCATGGGATTTCGTCGTCGATTTCGTCGACGGTTTCTCGTGCGGTCCGTAACCTTGACAATGCGTCCGCCTGGCTGTTAGCCTTTTCCTTTTTGTCCTTGCTTTCAAAATCGAATTCCGAGAGGCGTAGCCTCCATCGCATTAATCTCCGGCTGGGGTCGGTTACGTTCATCAACCACCTCAATGAGGCATGGTCGGTATGCACAATGAAGTGCTCGCCATATAGATATGGTCGTAAAGTCTGTACGACCCAAATTACCGCTAGACATTCTTTTCCTGATACAGAATAGTTTCTCTCGGCTGCGGCTAACGTTCTTGAAAAGAACCCGATGGGTTTGCGTTGCGCATCCGGGTGCGTTTGAAATAGTGCAGCGCCTATTTGATAGTCGCTTGCATCGGTATCTACCGAGTAGGGTAGGTCCTTCTTCGGCAGCGCCAACACCGGCGGTGCCAAGATGGCGTCCTTGAGCTTATGAAAAGCTTTCTTGCACGGTTCGTCGAATCCTTCCAACTGGACCGGTTGTCCTTTCTTCAGTAGTTGGTTTAGAGGCTGCGCAATTTTCGCATAATGCGGAACTAACCTGCTGTAGACATTGGAAAGTCCCAGGAAGCTTCTAAGCTGTGTTTGTGTTCGCGGGTGCCGCACTTGTTCCAACGCGGCGGTTCGTGTGACATCTACTTCTAGCGTACCTGGGCGGACGACGTGGCCCAGGTACTTGATCTTTTCGACGAAAAATTCGCACTTGCGAAGCTTGAGCTTCACACCTGCCTTTTCTGATACGGAAAGTATTTCATCCACGTGCACGATGTGCTCCTCCCACAACTTGCTAAAAATTAGTATGTCATCCAGATACACCAAACAGCATTTCCAACGGAACGGAGAGAGCAGGATGTCCATTGCTCTCTGGAACGTCGCTGGCGCGTTGGTTAGCCCGAAGGACATTCTTGAGAAGCGATACAGACCTGAGTGACACGAAAATGCGGTCTTGTCGCGGTCGCACTCAGGGATAGGCATCTGCGAATATCCCGAGATCGCGTCCAACGCGGAGAAAACCTTGGTGTCACCAAGCGAGTCCAGGCATTCGTCTATGCGCGGCAAAGGGTACGTGTCCTTCACCGTCACTGTGTTCAGCCTACGTTAGTCTACGCAAAAAGGCATTGACCCGTCCGGCTTGGGCACCAGCAACATGGGCGACACCAATTCTGACTGCGCTGGTTCTATCACTCCTGCCTCTAAAATCTTCTGTACTTCTGCATCTTCTACTTCGCGGGCTTTAGGCCCGGCCCGATACTGGGCTTGTGCGATGGGACGAGTCTCGGGGATCAACTCGATCCGAGGGACTGTGGTATTAATTTTACCAAGCGTCCCATCCCACATCCTTGAATACTTCTTCAACGTCCGACGGAACCGCTCGCGCAGCCGTTCCGGCACGTGGCTCAGGTCGAGGTCCTCCACGTCCGGCGGTGGGGGCTCAATCCGCTGCTCCGGCTTCGACGATGCCGTCGCAGAGAGCCCACTCGACCGTTCTTCTGGCTGGTCCTCGCGCGCTTGATCCGACGGTTCGCATCTTGTCTCGCCCTTAGGCGTCTTGGTGGAATTAGGAAAATTTTCCTTCTTCCTTTCTTGAATTCCGAGAACTTCACCAATGGTGGTTTTGCTCTCGAGCGCGGCCCTCGGGTGCGGTAATAATTCTGCCACCACTTGGCCTTTTTGCACCCTGACAGGGTACGTCCTAAAATTTGCAACGAGTAAACGAAATGGCCTGTCAGGCTCAACCTGAACGACACCATTCGTGCACGTGTGCTCAATCTCTATCAATGCATCATCATGCAAATAGAGTGCATTAAGCGCGTTACGAATCTTATTGTCATCCCATACCTCTTCAGGAAGGGTACGTTGCAGACCACTCTCACAACTCTGTAATTCATAAACTCAATACTGACTGTACATTGAAGAGATTCGATATCCAGCTGGATAGCCGTCCTGTCTAGACAGGACGCTACCTGAATTTGTGAGACGGAAAAGCAAATCTGCAATAAAATTGATATGTCCAACTTCAGAAACGATACTGCTTTACAATTGTTAATCAACTCTTATCGCCAAAAGAGGAAGATCTTTTCATTGCCTTGTTACTACTTTATTCAGACAGAGGTATTCCCCGCCGTGGCCTCCAACTGAAGCAGGGCATCGAAATCATTGTTTCGAGGAGGATGCCAGGCGGCCGTCCTCTACTGCAGTTCAAGAAGGGCTCTCCCGGTTCGCCGTACGTTCTCAATTTTTCTCGAACCATCGCTTTAAATTCTCTAAACGTTTTAAACGGGAAGCAGTACGTTTCAATACTGTTAACGGCAACGTTTTAACAACGCACTTGGAAACGATCGACAAAATAATTTACGAAAGCAACATTGACGGGTCGAAGATTTGAAACTGTGATGAGACCAGGGCAACACCGGGAAGGAACAATAGTAGGTATATATGCTCGAGCGTCCCTTAAACATTCAGGATCATGCGATGCCAACATAAGGCACTTTTTAGGCCCCAATGGGGTCGTTTTTCATTCTGTTTTTAGTGCTGTAGGGGCCCTCGGCCCGCCTGTGTTTGTCTTCAAAGGAAAGCGTATGCTCTACAGCGTTATCTGTCTTAACGAAGATCAGATGGTTCAGACGTATGCAGATTTCTTCCGACATAACGGCCTAATATGTATGCGGGAGAGAGAAGGTGGTGTCGCTTCTCAGAACTTCTCTTTATGGGTACTGTGCTTTATGGGTACTCTACTCAATCACTATCGCATCTTTTTGAAAGTGGCACCAGTATCAACCTTGATCCGCCACAGGGTTGGTACTGTACTGCCCCGATGGGCAAATTTGTGGGTTCAAAAATCGGACCCAAAATTGGAATCGTTGAAAACTCTCTGGAAATCAAGGTCCCGAGATTTGAGCGCCCACGCGCGCGCATGCATTTGCGCCTACGCCGGATCCCTACAAAGCTAGCATCTCCTATACCCGATAGCGAGTTAGTCCCCTCATGGTCATACAGATTCCATTAGTGCAATACGGCAAAGATTAGACTAATTAAGGATACTGTTGTTACAGAGCACCTAGTGTATACCTACGATAGAGCCGTGTACTTCAGTGCACAGACCCGGGCAACTGCAGCGTCTGTGCCACAGATCAAGAAAGGTAGATTGCAACGACCACTACCACACTGGAAGTTTATCAGGTTATGGCACCCAGGACGCTGATTGGAAACTAGTTAACGACTTGGACGATCCGTCACCGCTATAGTATCTGCTGTAGTCAATTCGACGCGAATTGCTTTCGGGCGTCATCTCTGCAGCCTCTGCAAGTTGTGCAGCAACCATCCGTGTGATTGTAGAGCATCGCTCCGATCCTCGTCGAGAAAAGAAGGCGCCTCGATCAGTAGAGACCGCAGAGCAAGAAGCAGCAAGAAGCAAGAGTGATGGACTCTGCAAGAGATGATGTCGTCGATACATCGAGATACCGAATCGCCTCACTGATGTCTGAGAACTTCTATCTCTAGGCGCACAAGATAGAGTTCATAATACGTGATAGAGGACTCTGGACCATCGTATCAAGAACTGAGCGTCCACCATCTGACGCTGCGGATCTAGCGAAGTATGAGAGAAGCAAATACCTGACGCTTACCACCATCGTTTTAACTATTGATGACTCGATCCGCGCTTCAGGAATCACCCTCTGCGACCCTAGTAAAGTATGGGAAACGCTTCAGACCATGTTCTCTACAGTGCCCGAGGCTCGCGTTGAGGCGTATCTAAATCAGGTGCAGAACGCACACATGGAAGAAGGTGAGAAGGTCCTTCAGTTCTCGAACCGACTGAATGAAATCGAGAACAAACTCGCTGCTATTGGAGACTGCCTTACTGAAACTGAGAAGAAGCGAGCGCTGTTTCGAGGTCTGACTGCGGCCTTCGCTATCCCTGCCGGAGTAGGTAAGGCCACTGGAAAAGGGTATCACGACGCTTTGGCTATCTCGTGGCCTGCGAAGTTGAACTTGAATTGCAATCTCCCTCTGGCGCTGGAAGCATAGGAACAACACTGAATATCAGGGAGAGGATTTGTGACTTCTGCAGGAAGGTCGGGCATCTGAAGCACGACTGCTTCTTTAATCCTTACACCCCGAGTTACATGCCTCAGCTTGCCAAGAGGCGCATTGGCAGACTGTGCAACTGTGGCCAACCGCGGGCTCCAATGAACAACCGCAGGAGGAACCACCATCACAAACCGTCAAGTGATGGTAGCAGCGCATACGTCGACATTTCAGTATCATCTACAAATGACCATACCAAAACGAATCTCGCCGGCACGCTGCGTGACAAATGGTACATTGACTCGGGGGCCTCCGCACACATGTGCAATGACATTTCACTATTCGAGATACTCGAGATGCCCACCAAAGGACATCGTGTATCTGTCAATACTGGAAAATCGGCAGACGTCGTTGGTACTGGTTCAATTATCTATACGACTACAATGCGTCGCACGACGAGTACAGTACGCCTCACTGGCGTTTTGTGTGTCCCAATGCTGGTCTGGGACTTGATATCCGTTAGCCGGATGAGGAAAGCAAAGCTGAAGACTACGTTTGACTCTGTCCACAATGGAGGTGGTATGTGTCATGTGACCACAAGAGACGGGAAAGTGGAGTACCTTCACGGATCGAACAAAGTACTGCTGGACTATTCGAAGCGGTGCTAAAGCTGAATCTGAAGGCCCTTGACTCTACGTTTGCGGTCTTTCAAATGGAGTGGCACCACTGGGCCATGCTAGCGAGTCGACAATGAAAAGTCTCTTCCTCTTCTACGTGGGATCCACCTAAAATACATAACGGATCTGCCTAATTGTGAACCCTGCAAACTCTCCAAGTCTACAAGGTCCCCTCGACCCTTGCGTTCAGAGTGTAGAATGACTAGATGGGCCTCTTGATCTGGTACACACGGATCTTATAGGACCCTTCAGAAATGCCGATACTTCATAACACTGTACGACGACACCTCTGTGTTCTCAATGGTGCGCTTCTTGAAGTCAAAATCCGAAACAAGAGCTGCTGTAAAGACAATGATACTTGAACTGGAGAGGATACAGAATGGTAAATGCGGAACGTCATTTGTAAAGCGGATACGGTCTCACAATGGAACGGAGTTCCTTTCCAAAGACCTGAAGCAATGGTTCCGTGATCGTGGCATTGTTCAGGAGTTCAGTGGACTGTATTCACCAGAGTCTAACGGCAAAGCCGAGCGACTAAACAGGACTCTGCTGGATCAGTCTCGTACGATGATAGTGGCTGCAGATGCCCTGCCCAACAAAACCCGGCTGTGGGCAGTAGCTGTAAACTTCTCGAAACACCCTCGCAACCGTATGTATCCCTCAGCTGGTAATTACAAGGACATGAAACCGTTCGAATGCGTCACCGGAGACAAGCCTGATGGCACTAACATTTGCAAGTTTGGAGGCAAGGCCTATGCTCATATCCCGAACGCGAGGCGGCAAGGGAAGTTGGAACGGCGCGCAGACAAAGGGTTCTGTGTTGGAGTTGGATCCGGGACTGTCTACCGTGTCTTTGTGCCGAAACTGCATGCATTAATCATCTCGAGAGATGTGGATTTCGACGACACCAATGCTACTGTACCCACAACAGCGGATATTGGACCAGCGGACCAACGATGGGACATCGAGGAATCTTGCGACAAAGGCACACTTCAGCCCATCCCAGCCGTATCGAGTACGGAACTCGCACCATCGACGAACAATACAGTACCGACTGTGCCAGCCATGGACTTGACGCACGTCCCGAACCTGCAGCGCTCCTCGCGTACAGTACGACCACCACTAAAGTACACACCAGAGGACTCTGCCATGGTTCTGGCTTTCGTACATCAGATGGGTAACGAAGACTCTCGTGTACTGCTTACTTACAAGCAGGCTGTAGAGTGCTCTGAAAGAGAGAAGTGGAAAGCGGCAATGGACGAAGAATCTCTCAACTCAACAAAAACACCTGGAAGCTTGTACACTGCCTCCGGGAAAAAACCTATCAAGGCCAAGTGGATCTATTTGAATAAGACAGATTCCCATCAACGCGTTACTCGAAAGCGCGCTCGACTAGTGGCGAAGGGATTCACACAGCGCTATGGCATCGACTACGATGAAGTGTTCTCTTGAGTTGCCAAGTACAATAAAGTGCGTTTCATTCTCGCGATGGAAACCCAAGAACAGCTCGAGCTACTGCAGTTGGATGTGAAGGCAGCCTTCTTGAACGGAGAACGTAAGGAAGAGCTGTACATGGAGCAGCCTCCCGGCTGCTGTATCTCACGTCATCCATACTTCGTCTACCGTCTCTACCGAGCAATCTACGGTCTGAAGGAAGCTTCAAGAGCGAGGCACATGCTGTGTGATGCTCTGTTGATGTCGTTCGGATTTGTCCAATCGGCAGCATACAAGAGTCTGTACCTACTGTCATTCAAGGGCACTCGAGTGTTCATCCCGGTCTATGTGGATTAAATGCTTCTTGGTGGAAGTACCCTTGAAAATTTGAAGGAAGTAGCAGACATCATCGGCACAGGCTTCGCCATTCGCATTGAAAAGAAGGTCACGAATTTTCTCGGGGTCGTCATAGACCGATGCCGTGAAAAGGGAGAGATCCATACCCACAGTGCTGCCATGAGCATATGCTGGAAACTTTCAACATGAATGCCTGTACGGGCGTCTCTAATCCTCTGGCTCCGGGAACTGTGCGGACTAAAATACAGCACATCTAGGGTTCGAGGGTAGAAGAGATGCGACACAAGCCGTATCGCCAACTAGTGGGTTCGCTTCTGTATTTGGCTCACACTACGCGCCTGGATATCGAGTTCTCCACTACTCTGTTGTCAATGTTTTGAGAGAATCCTTTCCGCTCACGCTGGGAAGCGGCAAAGCGCGTATTGTGCTACTTCTCGCAGACGAAGTCCCTCGGCATCAAGTTCAGATTAGAGAACCACGCGAGAATCCATGGCTATACTGACTCCGATTTCGCGGCAGATAAAGAGACACGACGCATTTTCAGTAGAGTTGTGTTCATGATGGCCGCGGATCTATAACCTAAAGAACCAAGAAACAGGAAAGCACGGCGCAGTCAACCCTCGAAGCAGAGTTCGACGCGATGTCGTACGCTGCGCGTGAGGCTGTGTGGCTCCGTATATTGGTCAGAGAATGCTTCTCGACCAACATCGGTCTCCCAGCGACAGTTTTATTTGGCGACAAAGAGGGCGCTATGAACCTGGCCTACATTGATGTTGTCAATGACACGTCTAAACAAATCGCCGTCAAGTACTTCTTTTCCAAAGAAAAGGTCAAGGATGGGACCGTCGTCTTCAATTACATCCCGATATCTCACAATGCTTCCGACATCTTCACTAAGATACTGTGCGTCGCCACTCACAGGGAAATGGCTGGCAGGTTAGGTATGGGTCATAGTTAGACCTCCGAAAATGTTGGGATGCAAGGTTGAGAGGGAGTGTTGAAGGTGGCACCAGTATCAACCTTGATCCGCCACAGGGTTGGTACTGTACTGCCCCGATGGGCAAATTTATGGGTTCAAAAATCGGACCCAAAATTGGAATCGTTGAAAACGCTCTCGAAATCAAGGTCCCGAGATTTTAGAGCCCACGCGCGCGCATGCATTGGCGCCTACGCCGGATCCCTACAAAGCTAGCTGTAGTGAAATAGGCACCTGGAAAGGGGGGTGAAAAGAAAGGAAAATATTTGGATATGAAAAGTAGTCCGGGTTTGGGGGACACACGTGTGAATAATTGCACAGTTTTAATTTTTAATTATTTTATTTTATTTAGTTAATTAGTTGGCATTTATTTAGCTGACACTAGATTAGATCTAGGATCTAGCGCCACGAGCTACTGTACTGGCTCCGGCGGGGCGATATATACCTTAGCCCTCTGACGACCAAGTCAGTAAAGGTAACCCGAGTTGCCAGAGTTGAATGTCGCCTTGGTCGAAGTCCGTCTCTACCAAGACGCTCCCTTTTACCTAAGCCTACGGCATCCTTTGCGCTCGGGAGTTCCCTTTTCTTTTTCCTTAATTTCCCTATTCTTTTCTACTTCTATTTCTATCTTTCCCTTTATTGTGTTGGTTCCATTGGAGTCGGTTGCGACCGATCCGGTGTAGGTGTTTTAGCCATCGGGCAACACGTCGTGTAGCGCTGCTACTGTTTCAAGTTCCGTCGAAAGGCTGTTGCCACGACGCCTCCGTCGAAGGTCTTACTGTATAAGAGAGAGTTGGTACCACCTACCGCGATTGCGATCGCGCTGGTGAGGGTGTTTCTAGCCATCTGGCAACACGTCGGTCGTAGCGCTGCTACACAATTACGATCCCGTCGGGTAGTGCTGAACAAGCCCCCGTGGAAGACCTTGAATTATACCCAAGGTGCTGAAGACGCTCGTCGAGCATTGGCCTTACAACCCAGCGAACCGCGGTTACATTCTCGTAGACAAGCCCAACCCGCACTCGCCGAGCGCTCAAGCCTTCACAAGTCTCTACCACCATTTTCCTCCCGGGCCGGGCATCTTTCCTTACCCCCCCCCCGTCGGAGTTGAGCTACCGTGGGCCGCAAGCCCACACAAGGGGAAAGGCAGTCTCGAACGCTCCGTAGCGCGTGCCATCGGCAGTTGTTGTTGTTGCTGTTGTTTTTCGTCTTTTTGTTTGACCGTCGGACTGTGTTCGCGGTCTGCCAGGCACATTGCACTACAAAAGTGGTCTCCCGACCTAGAATTCGTCTACTGTGCAGGAGACTCGATCAAGAATTTTGCCTACGAAAGTCCTGATCTGGAGTTGTACTACGAAGGTGGTCCGGGTAACGGAGTCTCTTTTTTTATTTTTTTGTTTGTACTTTTTTTGTGTAGGTTCGCTTGTACGAGCGATGTCGCCAAGCGCCCCCGGGGACGTCGGTCCCGGGGCGAGTAGGAGCGGATCCGCAAGGGCGTCGAGGATCCCGCGAGGTCCTCGCACCCGAAGCCATGCCAATACGGCCACGGATCCCGAAGGTCAATAATCCCCGACGGGGATCGAAACCGACAAGGATAACTTATCCTACAGGTTCGAGAAGATGGGAGAAGAAATTCGTCAAGAGATGACGAAAAATCTCGAGGCTGAATTAGCCCTCGTCCGGAAGCAACTGGAGTTGCAAGCATTTGAGTTCCACACCGTTTTAGGAGAGCTATCGGCTCGAGTGGATCTCGTCGAGAAAGAGCGAGGTGAGGCGACCGACGGTCTGGAGCCTGTAGAGCACTGACCGCCCGCGTAATCGCGGTGCTGTACTGTAGCACACACGGAATGCCTCACTATCATAAGTGAGATATATACCACGTGTAACCGTGTATCCAAACCCCCCGCTCGTGTCCGGGTGTAAGCTCCATGGAGCCCTGTCGAAGTACTGACAGTACTACGCACGTGTACCCGTGTTATCCCTCACGTTAATGGTGTCATTCCCCCCCGTGTAGTGGTTGTCATACCTCCCCAAGAGGAGTTTCTCCGGCCATCGCCGCCGTCGTTCAATTTAGTATTTTTAGTTTAATTAATTATAGCCGACGTCTGACCCTAAGTAAATCCTCACGAAGCTTTGGGTCTACAACTCGGGTTTCTGGAACGGAGTCGTAGCCTTGCGTCGGTCCCCGTCCCACGACGGTACCCTGCGAGCCATCTACGTCCCGATTCCCTCCTGTCTCTACCGCGCGCGTCGTCCCGCCACGCCCGGCTCTCTGCGCGACAGCTGTCCCTACCGCTCCGCCCCTCCTGGGCTCTGTTTTCCCACTTTTTCCCTTACTTTCCCTACTGCGCTTCGCGCCCGGCCCCGTACCGGTCCCTTACGGGTGGTCTCCCGATAACCCCCTACACGCACCCCTCGAACGCGCGCGCTCTGCCAGAGGGGGATCCCACCCTTCCCCCTCAGTGCACGACAGAGCCGGAGGTCCTAGCTTCGTTAAAAATTTCGGTCAAGGACGCAAGGTGCGACGCGAATCAAGCTTTGGAGTCCTTAGGTAAATTTAGAAGCAGTATCGACGACCGATTCGACCGCGCCGCTCATCGTCTCAAGGACCTTGAACAGGTCGCCGGGCAAGAGCCGCTCCCAATGGGTCGAGAAGGCGACCGTCGATCGAAGAAGGACAAGCCCGCTGTACAGCGGAGTTCCAAGTCGAAGACTTCGAAGAAGAATCTGCGACGCCGTAGCAAGAGTCACTGTAGTGACGAGCCGGAGGGCCAGGACTCAACGGCCGAGTCGAATGGCCTTTCCGAAGATGGTGACGACGGTTCGTCGAACCATGCCAGCGATTCCGAACATCGCTCAGAGGAAGGAAAGGAATTTCGCAGGGCAAGAAAATTACCTCCAGACGGGGCGGAGTCACTTCGTCCGCCTCGCAGAGAGACAAGGACGCAGAGCCCGAAGATGTCGCAACGCGGCGCGGGCCGCGATGGGAGGAGTTGGAGGAGCTGAATCCGACCAATTACCTTTTCCAGAAATTACTTTCGTACCGAACGTACCGCCTGCGGAACCCACAGACATATTTGTCAAGTTCCCGGCGGACCGCCGTGCGAAAAATCGGGAGAGATATTCCGCCTAAGGTGAAGAAGGACAACACGTTCACAGGTGAGGACGGGGTCCTTGTGTTGGATTTTTTGGCAAAATTAGTTCAAGAGTTTGATACTCAAGAAATGAACGAGGGGCAAGCGATCCGCTTGTTGCCCGAATTTCTAAGTGGCATCGCCCTGAGACAGTACACTTCGGTGTCTCAGACGGCCGGGTCCCACCACAGAAAAGTATCCGTTTGGCCGGAGGCCGTACAGTGGTTGTTGAGGAGTTTCGCAACCGACGAGGCGATCCGTCAAGCCGTACTCGCATTGCGAGAGGTTCAGCAAAGACCGTCTGAAGACGAGATGGAATTTTATATCCGTCTGACGGACGCGAGCAATCGATGTGGAAACGTATATTCGATGGAAGAACAAATGACGATGTTTATTGAAGGACTCGATTCGAGTATCAAGCCGATGGTATCTCAATACTGGCAAGACAATCGGGACGTTTCGTTTTTGAGACTAGTTAATTACGCGAAGGCGCATGGCTCGGCGAGCCGCGCTAAGGACAAGAAGACCAAGAAGGTCACGATCCAGACGCCGTCGACGATCCGGGCAGGTAAGAAGCCGAGGGCTTCTTATCCCGGTCGCAAAAGTCATGCCGCCGTCCATTTAGCCGAGTCAATTTCCGCGTCAGATGAGCGCGGTGCGCATGGAAGTAGCGAAAATCACTACGAGGGCGCGTTGGTAGCCGAAGGCGAGTTCATTGAGCCCTCGGAAGGCTACAAACACGAGGACTACGTGGACAGAGGGTCGTCAACTTTACCGACACCCACATACACGACGGAGTCGTTTTCAGAGCCCACGGACCCCGTGATGATGTTTCGGGGGCGCGGCCACAAGCCGGCGCCGCGCATTCCGATGGAAGACAAGAGTATGACGTTTCGAAGGCCAGGCTGGATGGGAAGGCCGCAACGTCAAGGAAGACCGCCGGCCCGTGGAGGGCCTAGGCCGCAATATCCCGTCAAGACGCACGGACTGGTGTGATATCATTGCTATGAAAAGGGGCACGCTGCGCCAACGTGCATTCTTTCCCTCCGGGAAATGCACGGAGTTTTGGAAAATTATGAGGCGTTGTCTCCGATGGAGAGGTTAGGGATACCATCGACGAGTTACCTGAAGGTCAAGAATTGGTTCGATTCGCAGACGGCGAGCGCGCCGAGTGCTTCAACGCCGAGGTCGAACCAACCCTTCAGAGGGCCCGCCGCGGGGCCCGCGGCGTCGGATTTGAGAAGGATCCCGCAGCGGCAGGAAAACTAGAGAGGGGAATCTCGCATGAGTCGCGAGAGGCACAGGGTCGACGTACTGTGCCCGGGGCTCAGCCCCGTTCTCGGTCTCTAAGAAAAAATCAGACCCGGATGAGGAGGTTGTTGGATTGGTGGATAAGCCAAAAGGGCCAGCTCAAGTCAAGAAAATTCTGAGCCGAGCCCGAGATCATCCGCTGGAAGAAGTTCGGAGACCCTGGTACAGGGTCAAGGGAAGGGAGTGTCCCGAGAAGATTTTGGTTCTTGCGCGAAAAAACTACAAAGTTTCGCGGACATCGGACCCACAATCGGATTGATGAGCCGGGTGTTGTCTGTTCTAGACACCGGCGCGGGACCAAACCTTGTGCGAAAATCAGAACTCCCGCCTGGAATGGAATCTGTAGTGTCCTACGGACCGACCCAAGACATTGGCGACGCGAACAATAGGCCACTCCGGACTCTCGGCACAATTAGAATGCCTGTGAGGCTTGGAAAATTTGTGGCCGCAGCCGAGTTTATTGTATGCGAGAAACTAGCAGTCCCGCTAATTCTAGGCGCGGACTACTGTGACCGGTTTGTGGAAGCAATTTATCCAAGGAAGAAAACGGTTGAGTTGGCGGATTTCTCGGAGGTTCCGATAGTTAAACGGTTCTCGACGAGAAAAGGGAAGAAGAATCTCGTCCCGAGAGAGGACGAGAATGATGGAAAGGTGGAGCGAATTTCCCCTAAGGTAAAAGTGGCAAGAGCCACGACTATCGAGCCAGGGACACAACGCGTCGTGGAATGCACCTCGAAGAGGGCGGGATTGGTTGTGGTTCAGCCGTACTCGTCGTTGTACGAAAGGCACCGGTTGACGTGCACGAATGGTGTCGTTCAGGTTGAACGCGACCGGCCATTTCGTTTACTCGTTGCAAATTTTAGGACGTACCCTGTCACGGTGCAAAAAGGCCAAGTGGTGGCAGAATTATTACCGCACCCGAGAGCCGCGCTCGAGAGCAAAACCACCATTGGTGAAGTTCTCGGAATTCAAGAAAGGAAGAAGGAAAATTTTCCTAATTCCACCAAGACGCCTACGGGCGAGACAAGATGCGAACCGTCGGAGCAAGCGCGCGAAGACCAGCGAGGAGAACGGGAGGAAAGGCTCTCCGCGACGACAACTACGAAGCCGGAGCGGCGGGTTGAGCCTCCCCCGCCGGACGTGGAGGAACTCGACCTGAGCCACGTGCCGGACCGGCTGCGCGAAAGATTCCCACGAATGTTGAAAAAGTATTCCCGCATGTGGGATGGGACCCTCGGTGAGATCAACACCACGGTCCATTGGATTGAACTGGCCCCGGATACAAGGCCAATTGCACAAGCTCCCTACCGAGCCGGTCCAAAGGCTCGGGAGGTCGAGGACGCAGAAGTACAGAAGATGTTAGAAGCAGGAGTCATCGAACCGGCGCAGTCAGAATGGGCGTCGCCCGTTTTATTAGTTCCGAAGCCGGACGGATCGATGCGCTTTTGCGTAGACTATCATCGGTTAAACGCGGTGACGGTAAAGGACACGTATCCTTTACCGCGCATGGATGAGTGCCTGGACTCGCTTGGTGACACCAAGGTTTTCTCCGCGTTGGAAGCGATTTCGGGATATTGGCAGATGCCTATCCCTGAGCGCGACCGCGACAAGACCGCATTTTCGTGTCACTCAGGACTGTATCGCTTCTCAAGAATGCCCTTCGGGCTAACTAACGCGCCAGCGACGTTTCAGAGAGCAATAGATATCCTGCTCTCTCCGTTCCGTTGGAAGTGCTGTTTGGTGCATCTGAACGACATAATAATTTTTAGCAAGTCGTGGGAGGAGCACATCGTGCACGTGGATGAAATACTTTCTGTATTGGAAAAGGCAGGTGTGAAGCTCAAGCTTCGCAATTGTGAATTTTTCGTGGAAAAATCAAGTACCTGGGCCATGTCGTTCGGCCAGGTACATTGGAAGTGGACGCTGCGCAAACCGTCGCATTGGAACAAGTGAGGTACCCTCAAACGCAGACCCAGCTCAGGAGCTTTTTGGGACTTTGTAATGTCTACCGCAGATTCGTTCCGCATTTTGCGAAAATCGCGCATCCGCTCAATCAACTGTTGAAGAAAGGACAACCAGTCCAGTTGGAAGGATTCGACGAACCGTGCGAAAAAGCTTTTCATAAGCTCAAGGACGCTATCTTGGCGGCACCGGTGTTGGCGCTGCCGAAGAAGAACCTACCATACTCGGTAGACATCGATGCAAGCGACTATCAAATAGGCGCTGCATTATTTCAGACATATCGGGATGCGCAACGTAAACCCATCGGGTTCTTTTCAAGAACGTTAGCCGCAGCCGAGAGAAACTACTCCGTTTCAGAAAAAGAATGTCTAGCGGTAATTTGGGCCGTACAGACTTTAAAACCATATCTATATAGCTAGCACTTCATTGTGCATACCGACCATGCCTCATTGAGGTGGTTGATGAACGTAACCGACCCCAGCGGGAGATTAATCCGATGGAGGCTACGCCTCTCGGAATTTGATTTCGAAATCAAGTACAAGAAGAGCAAGGCGAACAGCCCAGCCGATGCCCTGTCAAGATTACGGACCGCACGAGAAACCGTCGACGAAATCGACGACGAAGTTCCATGCTTTATGGCCGAACCGGCCGAGGGTACAGTGGAGGACGAGGAAAGTTTTGACGCGGCAGACGACATCTTCGCTCTTGAGGGGGGGACCGCCCCTGATCGCCTCGATCAATTCCAATCAGTCACTCCGGAGGAGCTCATTCGCGAGCAAGCCGTCGACCCCTTCTGCAACCGCATCAAGGAAGAAATGGACGCCGGAAAGGTGAGAACGTTCAGCACGGAGACCGACGAACTCGAAGGAACTCTATGCCGTACGGCGGCGGAGTTTGTACAAGTGGTGATACCACAATCGTTAAGGGACCGCGTCCTAGGGTTAAGCCATTACGCAAAATTGGCAGGCCACCCGGGAGGCAGGAAACTTTACAAGACTTTGAGAAGATATTTTTATTGGCCTACGATGGCCCTAGACTGCTACGCAGTCGCGAAGAATTGCGCCGCATGTGCGCGGGAAAGGGTGAAGTTAAGAAGAAACACGAAGGAAATGAAGCTGTTCACGCCCAAAGCTCCGCTGGAGTTTGTCGCCATCGACATCCTCGGCGAGCTAATTACAACTAAACGGGGAAATCGGTACAATCTCGTGATCAGCGATCGATACTCGAAACTGGTACCAACCGTACCGTTGAAGAGGATATCAGCTGCGCACATCGCACAAGCCTTCGTTCACCATTGGGTATTCGTGTACGGACCGCCGGTCAAGCTGCTGTCCGACAATGGAACACAGTTCACGACCCGGTTCTTTCACAATGTCTGCCGAATTCTCGGCATACGCAATGTGTTCACGACTACATACCACCGGCAAGCCAACGGCCAAGTTGAGAGATTTAACCGCACGCTGACTTCCGCGTTGCGAAAATATGTTGGAGAGCATCCCAAGGACTGGGACTTATTTAGCGACGCTGTGACGTTCGCATACAACACACAAGTTCATCGAACTACGAACGTTGCGCCCTTCGAGCTGGTGTTAGCTCGGGCGCCGAGAAGCATTGCGTTACAAGCGCAACCAACTTTGGAGAACTTTAGCTCGTCACGAGCATACTACCTGAAATGGCAGTCGTGGTTGGAGAGCCTAATGCGAGGCGCCGATAGGAGTTTGCGGAAGGAACAAGCCCGGTACAAGCGAAATTTCGATGCACGCCTTCGCAAACCGCAATATGAGATCCTACCGGGGTCCTACGTGTTCCTTCGGAAGGAGCAGGGCACGGCTAGCGAACCGAAACACAAGCTGGCACAAGTCGCTACGGGACCTTATCAGGTTAAAAGATCGGATCAACATACGGTAGTCATTGCCATTGGCGATCAGGAGGAACGCGTATCGCGAGACAGAGTGGAGTTAGCCCCAAGCCCGATGGACTATGCGCCGATAACTGGCCTACGGCAAGCGCTACAGTTCCTGGGAGCGCCGGAGTTAAACGGAGAAGGAGAGACAACGGAGGACGAGGAACGTCCTCACACCCGTGCGCCTACGTCAGGGGACCAGGACAATCTAATTAGTCAAGCGCCGACAGCGGAGACGTCTCCGGACCTACACGAGTTCGGAAAGTCCAGAGAAGAGGACGAGTTGGAAGATCTTTAGGAGGGGGAAGGGAGCAGTTCAGAGAAAGGAGAGGAAACGGAAAATACGGAATACGTAATCGATCGGGTCGCCGACCACGATTATCAAGATGGTAATTTGATTCTCAAGGTAGAATAGTACGGCTATACGCTCGAGGACGCGACGTGGGAGCCCATTGAGCAATTACCCCGCAGTGCGGCCGTCACGTATTTCCGGAGGAAGAAACTGCCCCTCCCGCCGCAAGTCGCACGCACCAGGCCAGGATGATCTCCATACGCAATGTGATGATGGAAAGCGAAAAGAACACGCGAGCCGCAACCAGTTTCCTATGTTTTTACCTTCTTAACTATTCTGTTTCGTTTTTGTTTTTTTCGGTTGTTTTGTTTTTTATGTTTGTTTTCCCTTCCCGAGACACAACTAGGTCGGTCATTCCGGAACGATCGTGCGTAATATCAGAAGAACACGACAGTCGTCCAAGGGCGACAAGGGAATGCGACCCGGCGATCGTGATTAAGGCTACACGCTGTATCTCGAGTTGAGGAAGGAGAGAACGGATCACGTGAAGGAAGTCCAGAGAGACAAGTGTCGCGAGGAAAAACGCGGAACACAGAAGGGTTGTGTGAATTTTAACAATGATCCGGGAACTGCACTGACAATTGAGAGGCATAGGGCGTTAAGAAGGCGTGAAGTCGAGTTCGAGAGACTGGGACGGTCGGCCACACACCACCGGTGTCGCCCACGCCCAGAATGATTTGAATAGAAGCCCTGATGGGAACGTCGTTGACGTACAGCGATAGATCGTGCGATACCACGCCTAGCGTTTGTCTGATTCTTTTGTCGTCAATTCTTTTTTTTGTTTTGTATCGCGCAGAAAGACGCGCACGGAAGCGAGAAAAGGTAGATTCCTGTCGACAACACAACCTCCCGTAGTTCGGGGGGGCCAAAAGGGATAACGCTGAGTCGGTCGGAACGCTGTTCCGCGCAGGGAGAACGAGAAGGTGTGGAAAAGAGGCAGTTGAAATGCGCGGGCACGCGCACGTGAACAAGACGAATCAAGAGGACGTGGACGATGTGAAGAGCACCGCGGAGAGAGAGAGTAGCGATAGTCGCCGACATCCGGATCACAGGAAATGAGAGAAGGAAACTGGAATGAGTTAGGCGATTCTGCCTCGACCCCCTCACATGAATGAAGCAGCGTGCGCTGCCATGCCATGAAATGGAAAATTTACTGTAGTCTCAGGCTGAGGTAATACACCTCCTTGGATACGATCACGCGTTGCCGCCGCGCACACGTGAAGGGACGCTTGGATCAGTGACACGCCCTCGTGGGGCATGATTTAATCAAAAAAATGGGGATGCCGGCAGGGAGCTGCTGGACGGGCGGAGAAAATCGAAAATCGAACACTGGTCAGCCTTCGAAATTTTAATCAAAATTAAGGGAAGGTACGGAACTTGTCGGTCCTACGAGAACGGGGTGTCGCTTGCTATAGCCAAAGGCACGAGTATCCGAGGCCGTCCGGCAGCACATTTCGTCAAGCGCACATCGAGGGATTCTCTCCCCCGGCCTAACGAGAACAAGAAGCTCGCAGCGTGAAGAAAATAGACGATCCCGCGCCCCTCTATGAGTGTGACTCATATTCTGCTAGCCTGATCACTATCCGATCGACGTCGTCCATTTTCTATTATCAATACCATGAAAAGAGGAGGAATCAATCCTGCGAATTACGCAGTATCGAGCCACATCGATGCTCCCACACGTCGTTATACTACGAACGACATACTTACAAGCTGACTGCTATAACTACTTTTCCGTTCTTTCATACTCTCGTTGTCTTCTTTTTTTTTCTGTTGTGTCTGTTTTTTGTTTTCGGTGTACTGTTTTATTTTTTTTGTGAAGTCGAGGAAACGACCCCGCACAGTGGAGGTCGATTAGCAAGTTCATAAGGATCAGGAGGGAGAAGACCCCCACGAGCAAATGGGGGACCAACCACAAATTGTCGCACGACGGCAATCCAGACGTGGTACGTCGTCTGGTCGGTCGTGGAAATCGAGTAGAACTCGTGCTGTCTGACAAAGGGGATCGGAAACAGAAGGAAAGAGAAACAAGGAGGACGTGCTACGAAAAGAGAAGGGAGCAAAGGAAGGATGACGATGCACAGGTGCGGGGATGTTTACGTACGAAGGGAGATCCTTTCTTTTTGAGACTTTCTTTTGACGTCACAAGCTGCCGTCTGTCAGAGACGATACTTCAAGGGAAAGGCGACAGGGAAGGAAGATCGATGTTCTGGCTTTCGCGACGAGGGCCATTATGAACTGACAAAGTCACCTCGCTCTTCGCCGCCTTCTGGCTAATGCTGGTATCATCGAAGCATAAATGCTGTGGAAATCGTTGATTTTACACTCACCCACGTCGTGGGTCCGTCCGAACATAACCCTTGGCCAGGATGGCAACACGCGAGACGGGCCCCTTGCTACTGTACAGAATGGTGCCCACTGACGGATAACCTCAACTATGCAATACAGGGAGAAGAGGGACGGCTTTGTACTTGTACCAACGGTACGGGGTACACCCAGATCACGGTATCACACCCGCGGGGTCAACTACGTCGACATTCGCCGTAAGGGCTTCAAGCAGCGATAGGAATGATGGGTTTATCATCAAGTGCCCGGACGGACGATGTCACCCCATGTACGAAAAAGTCCCCCTGGTCACACGCAAACAGCTCAGTCAGTGACACGTCGTACAGAGGACAGCTGTCCTCGCCAAAGACAGACGCGTCCCGAGGAGACACATGTTTCATCCCACCTTCCGACTTTTTATTTTGAAGGGTAGAGATGTGAACCCAGGGCAGGTGACCAGAGCCGTGTTGCTTCGGGAAGACGATTCGTCTTTGATGGAGGGTTACGTCGCAGCTAGAGACGCAGCTGTGAGATGAAGAGGAGGAATTCGGGGATGCAAATCGTGAAGAGAGAAGGAAATTGGCGGAAGGGCTGGGAGAACTTTGGATATTCTCTGACGACCATCCTCGTCCAAAGATTGCAAAATTTCATCCATGACAACAAGCGAAGAACGAAAGTCAACTCGCACATGAGCTAGATCTGCAAATGCTAGCGCGAACGCCTCAAAGACACCTTCGCCCGCGACCCCACCGAGAAGTCTCGAAAACGAAATCACCGGCAAAATGACGAACGCGATTTCGTATTGACTCGACACGAATGGCAACCTCGACGATGGAGACAGTCACCCCGCTGCGATAGCGAGAATCGCCTCGAGGAGCCTGAAGAATTGAAAGAAAAGAGAATTACAGTCGATCGCGCAGCTGTCGGCGACAGAGCTAAATGGAGACGCACAATGGGAGCAAAATGAGGACCTCTGCTCACATTCTCGAGTGTCACAGTCTGACCGATCATCCACGCCGCTGCGACAATTAAATGTTTTTAGCCTGAAAAGTACAACGTGTACCCCAGCCGGTCGATGAGGTGATCGGGAGAGATAAATTAGTCCCCAAGGGAGCAACACAGGTGAAGAGAAAAAGAGGAGGAAGTAGCGAGGTGAAGAGAAGGAGGAAGGAGGTATAAGGGTGCCACCGTCATTTTGACGGGGTGGGCATCAATGAGAAAAAAAGGAGGAAATGAGGGGACGAAGGAGCACGCAGGAAAATTCAATTTACGGAGCAAAGGCGGCATGACGAGGTCGCAAATTCAGCGTCACGCAGGCAGGATAGAGATGCGACAAGCTATCACGAGGGAAGTGTCGCGCCCGTCAGCTCAGACGGGAGGGTTACCAAAGGATTTGCCCTTTGGAAGTGATGACACGAGGCGAGCCAAAACTCGCAGGTCGTCAATCGAGGCTCCTTGCAGAGCCTCTCCCTCAACACCGTGAGCACGGAGTAAGGCGCCGTATACGCTCGTGACGTCGTGGGTATTTTTGGAAATTGTTGGAGACAGGGGGAGAGATATTACTTCCCTCACCGATAATGTTTCGGTGTGGCCTGCCGATGGAATTTCGACAGCTGGGGGCGCCTTTGACGAGGATGGAGAGGCCAGGGCTGCGCGCGGGGAAGCAGGGACAGCCGATCGAGGAGGAATTGGAGAGGAAGGACGGGAGCATACTTGAAGCTCCCGGGGGTCAGATGTGACGATGGGGGTGATGTCGGGAACCGGTGTTTGTTTCCGAATAGACGGCTCGTTTGAGCTTCCCACGCTGAGCAAAGGGTCGATGACCCGGGGTTGAACCACACGAAGTCGCCCGCAGCTGGGTGGTTTCGACCAGGGGAGAAAGAGGGACATTGGCGAGTGAAGGATCGAGAGGAGTTTTGCGGAGGGACACATTCCCAATCCACGCCCTCGATCGCATCAAGGAGGGCGCGTATTTCGCGATTGACATCAGAGCCACCCAGAGGGACAGAGAAGTCCAATAGACGCATTTGTGCTATCAGCTTCGCGGGGAGGTGCCACAGGCGCCAGCAATCATAGGTCTCCCACAAGACGGTCGCAGCTACTTTGACGCACCACTCTGTGGGGAAAACCACCCATAACCCGTGTTGCGGATCCCGCAGGTAGCTGCCATAGTACGTGAGTATGGGTCCCATTTCGGCCCAAAAGCCTTGACTCACCTCGTACTGGCTCCACCAGGAGGGGATGCGCTGGTAACGACTTGCATAATGCTGACGGGAAATCTCGCGCGCCTCTACCATTTGGTAGCCGATGAAGTACCCCGTATCAGACCGAATACGCCGTTCAAAACGCACTGTGTTCTGAAAGAAGAAAATACCCCCGCGTTTTAAATGACGGAAATTCGAAGGGATGATGGGTTCGGTCCAGAAGATGGCATCGGATGTGACAGTATGTCGGTTTCGCCACAGGCAATCCGCCTCGGCGGCAGGGTCACCAAAGGTGATATCAATGAGATTGTCCAAATAGAGGCGTTCGCCCTCTGTACGACAACGCCAAGTATCGCAACCGTATGCCGAGGGTATGAGGGTGTCGGAAATGGGGATGGCAAGCCGAGCGAATACGGCCTCCATAAATCGCAGGGAGAGAGTGGAACGGCCCCGTGGGGGAGGATGACGTAGGATAGAAGTCGGAACTGCTATACGGGTTCGCCAGTCAAAGGAGCGGATGGCAAGCACCGGGAGATTACCGGGAAGCATGCCCGCGTCGTCGGCGAATTGGTGTTCGATTTTGGAAACGTCGCAAATACCCACGGAGGAGAACCACTGGGCCGAGGCAAATAAGGAAGGATGTTCGTGCATGACTTTGTCCTGTAGCTCTTCGAGCGAGGGGTAGCAGCGGGCTACCCAAGAGGGATGATAACCTGGATGAAAGGCCGGGTCGGAGACGTCCGAATCAGGGGGGCGTCGGGGTATAGGGGGGAGGTCGAAGGAAGCGCGAGACTTGTTCGCGAAGCCGACACCGGTGCACCAACGGACAGTATTTAAGCCCGCGAGCTCAGGAGGTGGAGGACACGTGGGATTCGTCTTGTCCTTGCTCATGCGGAGACCGTCGGCCAGGAATGGAAAAGTAGGGGGTCGAGAAGAGAAGAAGGAGTTGGAGATCAACGAGTGTAGCCGATGTGCAAGGACGCTCAGAAGGGGGATATGTAGTGCAATACGCACCTGGAAAGGGGGGTGAAAAGAAAGGAAAATATTTGGATATGAAAAGTAGTCCGGGTTTGGAGGACACACGTGTGAATAATTGCACAGTTTTAATTTTTAATTATTTTATTTTATTTAGTTAATTAGTTGGGATTAATTTAGCTGACAGTAGATTAGATCTAGGATCTAGCGCCGCGAGCTACTGTACTGGCTCCGGCGGGGCGATATATACCTTAGCCCTCTGACGACCAAGTCAGTAAAGGTAACCCGAGTTGCCAGAGTTGAATGTCGCCTTGGTCGAAGTCCGTCTCTACCGAGACACTCCCTTTTACCTAAGCCTACGGCAGGCATCCTTTGCGCTCGGGGGTTCCCTTTTCTTTTTCCTTTATTTCCCTATTCTTTTCTACTTCTATTTCTATCTTTCCCTTTATTGTGTTGGTTCCATTGGAGTCGGTTGCGACCGATCCGGTGTAGGTGTTTTAGCCATCGGGCAACACGTCGTGTAGCGCTGCTACTGTTTCAAGTTCCGTCGAAAGGCTGTTGCCACGACGCCTCCGTCGAAGGTCTTACTGTATAAGACAGAGTTGGTACCACCTACCGCGATTGCGATCGCGCTGGTGAGGGTGTTTCTAGCCATCGGGCAACACGTCGGTCGTAGCGCTGCTACACAATTACGATCCCGTCGGGTAGTGCTGAGCAAGCCCCCGTGGAAGACCTTGAATTATACTCAAGGTGCTGAAGACGCTCGTCAAGCATTGGCCTTACAACCCAGCGAACCGCGGTTACATTCTCGTAGACAAGCCCAACCTGCACTCGCCGAGCGCTCAAGTCTTCACAAGTCTCTACCACCATTTTCCTCCCGGGCCGGGCATCTTTCCTTACCCCCCCGTCGGAGTTGGGCCGCAAGCCCACACAAGGGAAAGGGAGTCTCGAACGCTCCGTAGCGCGTGCCATCGGCAGTTGTTGTTGTTGCTGTTGTTTTTCGTCTTTTTGTTTGACCGTCGGACTATGTTCGCGGCCTGCCAGGCACATTGTACTACACTAGCATCTCCTATACCCGATAGAGAGTTAGTCCCCTCATGGTCATACAGATGCCATGAGTGCAATACGGCAAAGATTAGGTTAATTAAGGATACTGTTGTTACATAGCACCTATTGTAGACCTACGATAGAGTCGTGTACTTAAGTGCAAGGACCCGGGCTACTGCAGCGTCTATGCCACAGATCAAAAGAGGTAAATTACAACGACCACTACCACACTGGAAGTTTATTACATCTGAATAAAAATGGTTGCAATTACTTCTCCTTTTTGGACTGAGATCACTCCCATATGTGTGTAAAGGTCTCAAAGGCGCTCAATGACGGCAACATTATTATTTACGCTCTTCCCGGGCATATATTGAGAAAGACACAGCCTTTAGAAGTTACGGTGTTTTCACCGTTCAAGGATAATCTGAATAATGCCATTAGTTTGGCTGTCGGAACGGGAGACCACAACTGTTGGTACACTTTTATTTTCTGGAGTATGCTCAAATTGCTTACGACAAAGCAATTACAGCAGAAACCATTACGAAGGGATTTCACATCTACGGTTATGGCCAATTGATTCGAGTAAGTTACTTTCTATTCCTCCTCCTCGAGGGGCTAACGACACAAACGAGATTATGGATGTTTGAACCCTACAAGCTTCTGGAGGAGAAACGCACCGAAATGCGTGGCAAGGTTTTAGGGGATGATACAGAAATAGGCAGTAATGCGTTCGAAGGTACTACAAAAGTGGCAGTTCAGACATCTGAAAATTGCTCGCGCTGGGTCGGAAAAGATTTAATTATGACCAGTCGAAGAACCTGGCATTCCAGCTGAAGAGAAGCTGAGGTTGCTGACCGGTCCGACCAACGGATGGGGAGGCAAAGGTCCGAAGCTGATCTTTTGCGTGAATCTGCTATGCAGCGTGGCGCAACGCAGTCAAAAAGGGCTGTCGGTGTGTTCAGACGATAGTCGTGCCCCTTGCAGGAGCGTCATGCGGTGGCTCGGCGCAGAGCACTACAGAAGCGCATGTTTCAGGGCATTTCTCAGGTTGCTGGGGACTTTTCATGATGACGTGGCACTGTTTACTGTTACACATGCTGCATCTCTTTGAACTAGATTTCCCCCCTGCCCGATCTTTGCAGCACTTCTACAGTTATTTGGACGGTTTATGCGATCCGCCACCATTGTCCGTTCCATTGCATTATTTTGGTTTTACCAACTTGCTGCATGGGGGGAGGCTCAGGGAGGGGTAGTTCCAAAACTTCATGTTGTTTGAGCACTGGAAGCATGTTTTCTTCATTTTGACGTCATTAGTCTCATTTTTGCGGCACGCCCCTTTACAGAAGTCCGACAAACGTTGACTAGAAGCCGTATCTAATCTGCATTGGTATGTAATGCGCGTATTAAATCTCATTATTACAGAGTTCAACAGTCCTGTCACTGTTTTGCAACGCAGTACCAATTTCGCAATTCTTTTTTACAATAAATGCCTGACTGTATTACCTTTTTCATCCCCCTTGGAGGGAGCTCACCAAAGAGGTGAGTCAGGTTCCCTGCATAAGCACCGACAATCGCGGCGAAAAAGGCGCGCTCAGCCGTTGCAAAATTCACACCACGATAGAAGAGGGTTGAAACATGGCCAAACACAATGAGTGCATAATGAAGTCCATCAGAAAGGCAGACACCCGCCGCCCCTTTTGAGAACTCATTCCAACAGGCCACCACTAACTTCACAATGTCGAAAAGGTTCGACAGGAGCACCATTCGAAAGATTCAAAATGCCATATTTGAGCATGTATTTGACAGAACAGCTATGCCGATCCTTTCGTCAAAGCATGTCGTTGACGTGTGGCATCTCCGAAGGACACACAAATACTGGCTCCCCAATGCATCTACTCGTCAACCAGTGTCTCCAGTCGATACTCGTATCATGTTTCGCAAAGCTGTCCGCGTTCCATTGCTTCAAACAGATGATGAAGAAGTTATTGAAGACGCTGCAAAGCATTATATTGCGAGCAACACTCTTCTTTCCAAGAAAAGTCTGAAGGAATTTATACAGCACGTCCTCAGAAATCTTCCAGCAAACTGAAAAACGCACCTGCCTTTCTTGTCTCATCTCCCGTCGAACAAATGGAGTAGTAGCTTCCTATTTCGTCACCCGGATTTGATCCTTCGTGAGATGACAGCTGTTAATATTAAAGGAACTGAAGCCGTCGCACACGCAGTATCATATCGGACCATATTGCTCGATTCCAAGCCGTGCTTTCTCGCTACAGAATTGACATTGCACGGCGAGTGTCCAACCGTTATGAGTCTGAAATTTCTTCGGAATATGAAGCGTAAAAGCCTCCGACAGGCTGTTGGTCTTCGGAAAGCATTTGTCGCTTCAGTTGCTAGGAAAAATGGGAATCTTGACCGGGTCACAGTCATGGCCGTTTTCAACGCCGCTGGGGACATTCACACTCCAATATTTGTCTGTCCTAGTAAACAGCTTCACTTTTTGCATCGTGAATGGCAATGTGCAAACGGTGAAATGTGCAAACGATGCACACCCTCCTTCTAAAATATGTGCTTTCCACCGCAACCCAGCTGGAGTTGATTCACGGATATTCTTCAGCTGGGCGAAACATTTTTAACAAGAAACTGCTGTTTTGCAAGAAGGACGGAAACATATTTTGCCTTTGATGGATGGCTACATGTGCCATGTCCAGTATGACGTCCTGCAGTTTTCAAAGATCACAGGATTGTTGTTGTGGGACTCCTTGCACACACCTCCCACGTACTGCAACCGTCGCACGTCAGCGTTTTTGGGTCATTCAAATCGTTTGTACAGAGAGACATTCAAAGTCGAATACGTGACGCCAAAGTAGTCGACACTTTTCACGTCTCGGACGTGTCGAAATATGTCTGTCTGAGGCTGTGGCAGTAAAGAATGTCATAAGTGGATTCGAAAAGAGTAGTGTGTGGAGCCACAATGATGGGGGATCCACGATTAATCCTTTACGCACATTGCTTTTTCTTGAGGGTGACAGCGACCCGAAGGCTAAAACGCCTTCACTTGATCGAATCCTGAGTGGTTTTAAGAGTCTTTTGTGGCGCCTGTTGAGCAAGTTGGACATCGAGGAAAGTGGAATCGCTAATTTGAGCACCATTCCAGGGGTTCATTTAACCTCAAAAGACGTGATCCGTGCTTTAAAGAAAATGGAGGAACAGAGGAATGAGAAGCGGGGTCAAGGGGCGGCCGCAAATGCTAAACATGAGAAGTATGAAAGCGATGCTGTCGTTCGTCTCCTTGCAAGTCTCGCTCGTGGGAGAGCAATTTGCAGAAAGAACTTGCCTTTGACGAGGAAATGCAGGCGACGTAAATGCAAGAAATAATTAAATGCCTAGGCTGTTGTAGTGGGCCACGGCGCGTTTGTAATACCCACTTTCCTGTGAGCAAATCAGGATGTTGTTGTAAATTTCGCTGTAAGTGGCCATGTGGCTGAATAATTTTTCCCCTATCCACTTGTTCTGACTGCCTTTTTGCTGGATTAACTTGCCACCAGCACACGAGACATACTGGTATCAGGCGGCGGCGTCAAAAGTGTTTTCCAGTGTCCAGAACGGCTTTGGGGTTACCCGCTGTATACTGTAACAGAAAATTGAACATTTGGGACTGAAGTGTTACATACTAAGCCCCATTGTCAGTCTGCATGTGAACTTTATGATACACGCGTGTTTCAATTACATAGCCTTTATTCCAACTGTTCAAAACTTCTCTCTTCTAGTCAGTCAAATCGCAACGGCACTCAATTGTCTTCAAACAACTGCTCGGCATTGATGCCATCAGACAGTTACAGTACTACGATGTGATTTCATTCTAGTACTGCTATATCGGAGCAATTAAAGTGTCTCGAGACGTGAACTGTCTCTCAGTTGCGAAGACAGAACGCACCAGGTGGCCTCAGACGATTTCAATCGGATTCAGAGCTGTAGAACGTGAGAGCCAGGGCAGTAAATTGATTTCGAAATGATTGAACCACGAATATGATATATGTGATCTGTGCATTGATGCCGCCTCATCTTGCATAAAAGTGAAAGATTACCCGTAATAACAGTTTGCATACCGCAGCAAGTACTTCCTGAGATTAGTGCAGTAGGCAAAAGGGTCCTGTATTCCATCTAGACAAGCCAATGAGGACTTCCCTTTAGATGAAAAAGCGGCTCAAATCATAACCGATCTGCCACAATCCTGTCTCGAGATACATTGCTGCTTTTCCTTTCTTAAATCTCTCCAATAAACTGAAATCCATCCACACCATCTGGAATGAACTTCTTTTCGTCGGAGAAGATCTCGTTGTCCCATTCTCCTGTTCAATGAGCATGATGAGCCCCCCAATTAACACGAGCAGTTTTATGCTTCTCAGTCAGTAGGGGTAGAAAAGAGAGCTTCTGGTACTTGTGAGTGCCTTGTTTCTTTACCTTGCCCCATTTAGTCTGACGAGAAACTTATAAGGGGAGGTTTCTTTAAGATGAAACGCAACCCTGGCGCTCTCTCGAAAATTTCATTTCTATCAATCTTTTGTTCCTTGGCACTAACTTTGGTGGCATACCAAGACTTTTCTTTGTTCCATAAGATGCAGGGTCCCTTGAAAATTGCCAACAACTTTATCGCAACGATTTAGACGGCTATCCATTTCGTTTGGGCTCACTCCTTCTTCTTTGCTCGCTCGAATGTTTCCTTGCTCGACGAGAGATAGCTCAGTTCCTCTTGGCATTTCATGTTGAGGCGATGTGTTCTGTGTATTTTCGATTGTTCTGAAGTGTGTAAGATGAATTTCAAGCCATGTTTATGTGTTTTCCGTATATGAGAATCTTTTTATGAGGTATTGAAAGTATACTGGCTGTATTTATGAAGCAAACGGATAGGAAAATCTACATGCTAGCAAACAGAATAGTCTGATGGTGTATTTCTAACGTTCTGATCCTGCTACAGCACGTTCAGAGGGCATGATTAACTAGCCGGTTAATGTACAGGCGCTCTTCAGGCTACAGTAGGGCATTTTGCACGAACAGTTAAATTTATGAAACGCACTGTAAAGAGAGGTTGGAAGGCCGGGAGAGACATAGGCATATTGCGACGAGACCCTTCGCCGGACCGTTTTAAGAGTCGTCGCCCAGCATTGATCAATCATGGGCCCAGCAGACCTTCTGCATTACGAAGAAGCGTACAAAGTGACCCAGTGTCCCTGGATTACAGGTCCCATTCGCGTAGAAAGCAAAACGCTGCATCAAAATTTTGCCACAAATGCAGCCTTTTAACATAGACCGCACTTTAACCAGTGGTGTACATCTAGAGCGCAATCGCAAACCAGCTTTTTCTCAACCCGTACATCTGGAGGGGACGAAAAATGATTTGATGGCTGGCAATTGGAGAATCTGTACCCGCAGACGGTATTCGCATATCCAATTATAATTTCCTGACCAGTTGCGTATTGCATTTGGTACAACTCTCTCGGCAATTCTCAATAGATTTACAGAAATATGATCGCAGCGCAATTCTGCGGTGTCTACTTCCGGTCAGTACCACAGCACATTTTCCTTTCAACGCTTTACAATGTTAAATTCTCAGCCTTGCGACTCCCATCGGCCCACGTTGTCTCCTATCTCCACTGATGGCTAGGTCTTGTCGTACCTCGTCACGTGTCATTTTATATCGCTAATTTTCGGGAAGTACCCAGAGTAAATTAAATATTGTAGATATTGACAACGCGACGGGCCCACTTGAGAGCTCGCTCGCTAAGTTTACTGCGTTCTACGTTATGCTTTGGAAGTACTGTGTTACGTGTGACGTTCAGAGACGGGGTCGCCCCACGGGACAGAGAGAGAACTTGCAATTCTACAGTACCAACTCCATCACAATCGGTTGTGATACGCCGTAGGAAGTTATTTGCCCACCTTATTTGCCACTGGTTTCCCCCTTCTATATCTCTACCCTATGCTTAACTCGCTACCCACTTCCACTCGCTAAACGCTGCACGATTACCGAAACATCTCCTTGCCGCTAAGCCTAGACACAAAAATCCTGATTTGAACTTCACTGATGGCTGGACTCTAGCGCGAAGTACCGTGCTTCGGAGGTATGAGTGCTAGAAAATAGAGAGCCAGATCGGAGAGCATCATCATTGGATGCTCCTTTTTATGGTGGTACCATATGTAGTGCATTCCCTTTTCAGCATTCTAACCCCCGACTCAGGATGAGCTAGCCAATTTATGGCCGTAGTATTTATGACCTCGCCTTTCTGAATATACCAGGAGGTTGGCACTTAAAATAAAACCTGAGACCGAGTACAGGCAATATTGACCACGGAAAGATTATCGCAAAAGCTCCAGCCATCGTTAATCATGGAGGGAGCATGGTTGGACCGCCAATGTTTGTATCAAGACGCCATCCTGAGCTCACTCAACGCGGACGGAGGACGATCCACACTTCTTGCAACAGCTTAAAAGTTACATGCGCCGCATGGTCATTGCGCGGACTCAAAGAAGCACATTACAACCTGTTGCTCCGTGGAATCCGTGAATACTGACGTATTACAGTCGCTGATTGACTCGGACGCTTTCGGGGTGTGACGGCTATGAAGGAACTGAGCCACGAATTTTTGCTCAATTGGCTCATTGAACAACACCAGAGTACGTTGGAATCTTTCCGACGTACTGTGTTCTTTCACTCTGGAACGACTGGAGGCCATCGTTAAAAAGACTTTGCGCCTGAGAGTATCCGAATTGGGCCCAAAGCTCCGTGTGCTTGCTCTGTTCCGACTTCAAAACACTGCTTCGCAAGAGTAAATTTGAGGATCTAATCGAAGCCCACCCGAAAGCTTCTGTACGACATATGTGCAGTGTCATGCTTTCACCCACGTTACCCAGAAGCATCGATATGGCCTTACCTTCCACAAAACTAACCTGGAGAAGGACTGGAAAGGGGGATTCGCCATTTTCCGAACATCGCTATTGCATGCAACGCAATCATGTCAGCATATGAAATTCTAAACGTTCTTCGCATCACACGCCAGGACATGGACAAAAATCAAAATGCAGTGTTTCTCGTGAAAGAAGTCAAAATTGCATCTCTACAGTAACACAAAGGGCTCAGACTCAGACTCTGAACGCACGGGAAACTGGTCGTCGCGACTGGAGAAAATGCCGGCAAGACTGTGGCGGATAAATTTCTATTTGTCTGAACAAGTCTAAATGTGGTGTAAAAGGCACCTTATGAAACTGTATGACAAATCGTCGGAGATAGAGGACCAGGGACCCCTCTGAGAGTAATTGAAGGGATCGCGGACACGTACTGCCCTCTGGATACGATTTCTCGCCACTGACGAGTCCGAGCGTGTGGATACTATTCCTACAATGCGTTTGGATGGTTGCAGCGACGGCGCACAGGCCGACCATCTCAAAGTGGATACATCTGGTGACTACGGTTGCGACCATGCCGAACTTTGCGATGAACATATCCAATTATTTGCTGCCGCCAACCTTTTGGTCCCTATCCTGACGCTGCAGGGTATTATCACTACGAACCTTGCCGTAGAAGTCTCTGATGACGACCTCACGGTAACTGAGAAGCGTAAATCCCGTGTTTTCACATCGTTAATGGCATTGAGAGGTCCTCTACATCTGCAAAATGTAGATTGTCTCGTTCTGGAAGAGCCTATGCCTGAGGTGCTGCTATCATGACCAATTTACATGTCCTTCGGTTTTGACCTGGATTCTCACCTTGCGCGAGTGGGCTCGAAAAGACATGAAGTGCACCTCTCGGGTGCCGGATTTGAAACATGCGTGAATCCGCGTTCACCACAGGCGAGGCACAGGAATAAATTGGTTCTGGTGTTTGCAAGACCCGAAAACGTCCATGACGACCCTCAGTTCGCAGACGATAGCGATGACGAGTCACTCTCATCACCGCCGAAGCACCTGGAGCAGAATATGTACAGCCCTGGATCACCAGAGAAGTACATCTGGTGAAATGCTTTCTTTAACACAGCGCAGCATTCGAGCACAGATGTAGGCCACTACTTACGCCAAACGTTACAACAGGCAACCGAAAACGGTTTGGTGAAAACGCTTCAAACAGCTTGAGTGGATTGCTGTTCGAATACGCATACATCTTCAGACTCAAACTAGGATCCGATCCGCCTATGAAAATCGCGCCTATGGACATCAGAGTACAACCTGGTGACGAACCGGTCCGTGTGAAGCTGCTCCGCTACGCCAAACCACAGGCAGACTTCTTCCAAAGAAATGTAGCCGAATTAGAAACGTTGAGATTGATTCTGCGCAATCCTGAGAAAGCGTGGTCATGCTCTCCCCAGATCGTCCTTAAGGACAGACACGGTCAGTATCAACTCACACATTTTTACGTCCTGTGGACAAAGTCACCCTTCCTCATGTGATGTGAGGCCCATGTTGAATCTCCAATCCGTGCTCGGTCAACTTGCTGGGAAGGTATGCTTTCCCACGGGTGCCTTGTGCCAGGGATACTGGAAACTACCCTTGCCAGAGGATTCCAAGAAATGCCGTAGTTATATACTGCAGAAGGAGTGTACACTCCCACAAGAATAATTCGTGGACTGTGCAATTCAGTTTCTTTTTGTGAGACTTCGCTAAAAACATTTGTCGCCTTACTCTAGATTCAATTCTATTGCGGCTGAGTGATATGCTATTTCATGCATCACACGCCAATGGTTTGCTTCAAATAAACGAGCAGGTTTTGGTATTTGACGTTCATTCAATCTCAAATGTCTTGCAAAGAATTGCAAGTTTCTCCTCAAAGAGGTTCGTTGGTGTGGGCGTATAATCAAGGGCGTAGGAGTCAAGCTGAAACCCAAAACACTACAAGCCTCACACTGCATGCCCGAAAAGCAATCGGTGATCATCTGCAACAATTTACATGTGCAGCGAACGGGATGAGAGGTTCCATGCCCCATTCATCACCGTTGTGTCGCTTCTAGCACTACAGCACGTCAACGTTTCCCCCAGTGATTATGTTTTGGCGTCTGAACTTATTAAAAAGACGGACACAAGATCCAGGTGCAGTGTAAAGAACCACAGTGTGTAATTGGAGTCGAGTCCGATTTGATATTCGAGAGTCAAGACCTGGTACATCTTCCAGCGGCCACACCTGAGCACGGTACTTCTCGCTACAGTCCAGCCATCATTGAAACTCAAATTACGAGTTTTGGTGTCTAGGTCTAGTGGCAGGGAGATGTTTCGGTAATATTGCAGCGTTTAGCGAGTGAAAATGGGTAGCGAGTGAGGCCTAGGGTAGAGGCGTAGAGGGGGAAATCGGGTAGCAAAGAAGGTGGGAAAATACTTTCTCGCAGCGTATCACAACTGGATTGTGATGGAGTTGGTACTGTAGAATTACAAGTTCTCTCTCTGTCCTGTAGGGCTACCCCGTCTCTGGACGTCACACCTACAACAGTATTTCCTAGGCATAACGTAGAACGCAGTAAGCCTAGCGAGCAAGCTCTCAAGTGAGCACGTGGCGTTGCGAATATCCACTATATTTAGTATCCTCAGGGGTACTTCTCGGAAAATAAAGATACAAAATTACACGTGACGAGGTACGACAAGACCTCGTCATCGGTGGATTGGAGGCAAGGTGGCCCGATGGGAGTCGCAGGGCTGAGAAGTTGGCATTGTAAAGCGTAGAGAGGAAAGAGTGCGGCGGTACTGACCGGAAGTGGAAACTGTGGAATAAGACAGCTCTATCATGTCATGATAGAGCTCTCTTATTCCACGGTTGGCTCATTGAGCCATGCGGAAGCCTTTCAGGAGACGCAAGCTGCAATACGCAAACGTCAACGCATGCCTTCTGCAAACGACAACGGTGTCCGATCTGATTAACACGCTGGGACCTGGTGAAATTAGACTTTCCGTACTATTATTCGGTAAATTTCTGTCCCTAAAAAACACTTGATGAGGCGCCAATCTTAAAGGTCACGCTTGATGACCGTGTGGATAGAAAACTCTGCTTACAAAGAAATAGAGCATCACACGGCTCGCCTTAGAGTACAAAGACCGCTCCGCCGGCGAGTTCCACGATCTGCAGATACCAGACTTCAGCCAGGTGATAAAGTTCTGGTTTGTGGAGAACTAATTGTCGTGAACCGGAACAGCGAAAGGATCGGACCCTATGAGGTCGTAACTGCGGGCTGCAGCGACAAGACCGTGCATTTCAGAGAATTGGAAGAGGGTCTCCAGAGGGCGTTCAACCTCTCGAAAGTGAGGAGCTTCGTGTCAGCAAACAGAGGCTTCTCGATCACATCTACTCGATGTACCGAGAAAGTCATAAAAATATTTGCCCTCGAGGAGTCAACCGACGTGTTCCTAGTGGCGTTTTTGACACCCAATGACACACGTATCTCTACCCTCGGCATGAAGGAGACCAAACAGGCAAAGGTAAGGGTACTGCTGGAGTGTGGTACTATTAAGTTCATCCCCTGTGAAGAGATACGCTCTGACGGGAATGTGTTGCCAGGGTCGATTCGATCTTAGTATTATTTCCCTTCAGGATCAGAAGGAGAAGTTCAAAGGTCGTTAATTCATTGGTGGTCTCCTTGATCGCACCAAGGCATTCATGATGCGAGCCTTGCAAACATTACAATCAGCGTCAATTCGCCTCATGCTGGCCTTTGCTTCGATATTCGGTTACGAGGTGTAGACCAGCGATGTACGCCAGGCGTACATGAAGTCAGCCGAGCTTCCCTCAACTTCATTGTGTATTGATCGTCCTTGTCCCTAATTCTGGCCATACCCCGATCACTGCTTGCCACTATTGAAGCCGCTCTACAAATATGGGACTTGTGCTGCGCCACTTCAGACAGAAATCACAGCCGGGATCTTGGATTGAGTCCGCTCCACAAAGAACCCTCGCTGTATCATTCGATGCTTGAAAGGACGCCGGCGGGTTTTTCTGCCCCTACGTTGATGTTATGCCCCTATGAGGGACCAAGGAGTTTTTAGAAGTATTGCCATTCAATAAACAAAGGATTTGAAATGGCTGAAGAAGAGAAAAACCACGCACGTTTACTGGGTTTTGTCTTGTCTGCGACTGGCATCATGCCGCGCAGCTCGCGCAGCATCGATACGTCGAAAAGATTAAATCTGTACCTGAGGATGGAACTTACCAAGACCTAGCCTCCCTCCGAGTGCACCTTGCATGGTTGTCAGATTCTAGAGCAGAGCTTCTGTATGAGGTGTCTCAATTGACACCAGTAACGAAGGGCGCTTTCCACGAGAACTCCATCGCAAATATACAGCAGGCCAACAGAGCTGTAAGGACGGCACATCCAGACCAGGTGACGTTAAACTTTCCTTAACTGGATCTTGATACAATTCGAAGGAGCGGTATCTCAGATGCGTCATTTACAAATAAAAAGGACCCGACGTTACCACTTGACTTTCTCGCTTTTTAGCTGAGGGAAATGATCATGTCCCCCCGTTATTACTTTACCAGACTGGAGCATAACAAAAGACTCCCCTTTTTGCTCGACGCTCCTACAAGTCGACCGGATCTTGTTCGTATAGTTTCGCATCACCAACCGGTTATGCCTGGAGACTGAAGTAAATTTTCGAGGTATTTATACCAGGCAATCACGTCAGGAACTACTAATTTGGCTGCACTCTTTCATTTGTGTACAGCAAACTTTGATGATCGTGGTCTCGACTTCGATACCTCTCGAGACCGCCATCTGTTCTTCCACATTTCTTTTCAGGTGTATTGCTCCAGATGAACTCCTGCATCCAACATCGTTGCGAAGGGGGCGGTGTGATTTTTCATGTCTAGTTTTCGGAAAGTCCCCTGCGGATACTTATTACGGTAGAGATCTGGAACGCCGCAAGCTCGCCGGGGGGCTCGCTCGCTAGGTTTACTGCGGTCAACGTCGTACTTAAGGAATACCGTTGTAGCTGTGATATCTGGAGACGGGGTTGCCCCAGAGGACAGAGGGAGGGGAGTTGCAGTTCTACAGTACGGCCCCCATCGAAATCGTTTGTGATACGCTGTGACAAGGTACTACCTTGTCACAATTAGTAATTGCCTATCCTGTTTGCTACCCAGTTCTCTCTTTTAGGGGCTCTATCCTCCGCTCCACTTGCTACGCACAGTCACTCGCTAAACGCTGCACGATTACCGAAACATCGTCTTGCCATCAGGCCTTGAAACCGACATCACCACTGAAGGAATACCCGGTTTGACAAGTATAAGTTCGGGTCCCCAATGTTTGAACAGATCGACAGGCACCTTTGGAAATAATCTTAAAACACTCGATTATAGCCGTCTCATTCGCAATGGGAGGGTTAGAGTCGAGGTAATCTATTGACAGATTCCCTCTCATCTCCATCAAAACAGGTGCGACAGGGTCTGTCCATTCGTTCATCAATCTATGCCGTCTAAATTGGTGTCGAACAGAACCCGAAACTTGAACACAAAATTTATTTGCTGATGCAAGTAAGGCACCTAAAATTTTTTCAAAACAACTGTCTGAGATTATCTCCGATGCTTTGCATCTTTTCCAATTTAGCAGAGCGATCATTCATGGCAGCACTTCGCCACTTGGGAATTTAGAGACCGAGCCACAACGGCCTAGGCGCTCTGTCGCCAACAACATGGCACTTAATTTTAAATGCCAAGGATGTTGCCTCATGACATAATCGCTCCGCACACACACGATCGATGGCTTCAGCTTCTTTTCGGGCAGACTTTGACAGCTTCTTCTCCTTTGGGACCAACCTTATCCTATCAATCCTGTGCTTTTGGTTTCCCAACTGTAAGGCTGGACGGCTCGTTAACAGTAAGCCACTGGTTGTGTCTTCAAAACCCCACCTGGTGGCAACAGGTTTGATGCGCAGAACTTCTGTCCTCCTCGACCCATGCTCTTCCGTCAGTTCTTCCCATTCGCCAACCGATAAAAATTTGTACTTATTGCTATTAGATTCAGGTGTGAGAGTGTCCAGTAAAGCTTCGTAATTTAGCGGCCAAATTCCAGACTCCTCCAAACTGTAGTACATTCATCTCTCGATAAGCGGAACCAGCACTGGAACACACATCTGGTTCTACTTAAAAGGGGTTCTGCTCATTAAATTATATCATACCGAGCTCCCTCAACCAATCATTTCAATCCTTTATAGTTTTATTTAAAAACTATCGCTGATAGGTGTCTGCATACACTCAGTACAGCACCGAAGCGCCGGTGCCCGCATTTTGCACACAGGGCACAGAGAGTCGGCACCTCTCTCACCGATATTTTCTGCGATGCGCTTCGTGAATGATAGCGCCCTGAGATGCTCCTTTGCGCCCAGCAATTCGGCACCCCCATCCACACTCTCATCAGTGCCAAGCTCTCTCTCTGGAGACCACCTCAGCAACATTTGTATGTCTCCAAAGCTCTGTACACTCGGCCTCACCACCAGTAGTAAGTAAATGGAAAATAGAAATGCGGCGTCCTACCGGTACTAATTCCCCAATTTGTCGCTTAACTTCTTGCACCGGACAGCTTTCTCCTCCAACTACATCGATTGTATGCTTAGTATGAATTAAACCCGTGTGACACCTGCAATTTTGAAAAACTTCTGGCATAAGATCCTCCCAACACTTCTTGAACATCGCATTGCTATTACAACATTAGTTTTGTAACTTTCTTCTGCTTCCGTATCTATTTTGTCATGCGCACGATCCACTGTAGGCGCCTGTATCGAAGTTGGAGAGCCGCAATGACGCCTGCATCGAGAGCCCGGCTTTTAGAAGTGCAATTTCGGGGTCGAGTAAACGACCCTCACACTAGGGGGAGATGGGAACTTACCATTAGTGTTCTGTGCAGAACAGTGCTCAATTGACTACGCGACATTGCTCCCCGGTGTCTTTACAACATACATCTAAAACCATAAAAGCCAATCATCAAATAATTTCACAGTCATCCAATCAATTTTGTTGTCGTAATAATCAATCCTAAGGTCTGCAGCAGATTTTTGTTGCAAGCTCGAGAATTTTCGATTTTCCGACAACCATAATTCCAATTTTGTCAGACCCATCTGCGTTACATCAATGCAGAGATGTTAGTTTGTCTTTTACGTTTTCCGCTCTGGGACGCAAACATTCGCGTCAAGAGGTAAACAATAAAACCTTGGCAGCATTGGAAATATTTTTAATGGTCACCACGGAGATTGTTCTTAATTTTTGAAAGTTCCGTGACCAAGAGCTCATTTTCCACGTCACGAGACTCCCTGTATGCCCGAACCACAAGCAGCTGTCACGTGCGCTTGAATTAATCTAGCGACCCTTCCGAAAACATTAAATGCGGCTGCTCACGTTCGTCAATTTTTTCATTGGCCATTGCTCGACTTTGCCAGGCTTTTTAGCGAATCATATCCCCATTAATGTTGATTCTTGTGAGTGGTTGCACGTACAACCACCAGCAAAAGAACTGCTACTATGCCTCTTTTCCTTTTTTGCCGCGAATATTTTTTGCAACTCCCTTTTTTAGCCGCGCCAGCAATGTACTGAAATCATTCATGATTCGACGCATCACTTCTTTGCAAGCAGGTGTTTTAATTTAAATTTCTTTTGTGCCCTTCCGGCCAGCTCGCGCTGAGAGCAAGTTTTTTCCATGTTGCTGTCGTGCCACTTTTTCCTGGTAGTTTTATTTCTTTGGAAGGACCGAAAAAAGCGGAGAGGGCACGGAATCTGGCCGAGCGATTCGCAATTCGGTGGTGCTCGCTGCTGCTATGCGCTCATGTTGTTGTGACATTTATATATTTCCAATTCTTTTGAAGGGCTTTCTGCGATGATTACGTATTTAACGGCCGGTTTGAAACTGACAGCCGCATTTTACGGGTTCCTTTTAACGGCACATAGAAGAGTTTTTAAATTGTATCATTACATTTGGACGGCGCTCAACTTGGCCGAAGCGACCTTGATCCGTTTATCGGGGTGTTCCTGTTATCGCGTGTTCAAGATATCGACAGATGACTGCATACCTGTCGATGATTGGATTTCGAATAAGATCCAGTACTGTAATGTAAGGATCTTGCAGGGCCCGTATACTCACTTATTCCTCACAGGTACCGGTAGCATCGATGGCTGGCAGCTCTACAGTGCGGGACGGCCCGCACTGGCAACAGTAGCTCACTACGGTAGAGTAGGTACTGCGCTGTTGGAACACCTGGCTTCAGGGCTACGTGTCATGTTATGACGCCTCACAGGCGTCCCGACAGCGTGCTCTTGTGTACCTAGCGGTTCGAAGGGGATGCGCAGACGCGGGAGACTGGAACGAAGGGAACTCTGGGGCCAGCAGACAGGGCGATCGGTACTGGCGGTGATCGTGAGAGGCCGTGGGAGAAAAGCGCAGTCTGTGGGGGATGGAGGGAAATCGAGGGCGCGCAGATGGGGTGAGTCGAAGGGGAAGCGGACCGATAGTAGGGAGCGTGTAGTGGGCCCGTGGATACGCTGAGGGAATCGAAGGTGGGGACGGCGGGTGGTGCGCTCTTTGTCGGGCGCCGAAGGGAAGAGCGGGTAAGGAGACACCACCAGCACGAAGCGCAATGTGTGGGGAAGACAAGAGCTGATAAGTCAGTAGATAAGGAGGGATAGACTGGGAGGAAGGAGCAGAGGGGGGGACACGAAGACGAAGGAGAAGCAGGAGAACCAGAAGAGAAGAGGATCGAAAAGACTTTGGGCAACGGCGTCAGGTGGATTCCTGAGGTGCGCGAGTGGATTCTCGAGCAGCGCCACCCCAAGTAGCCTTTTGACTCCAATAAACGACCTGGCTTTCATTGTGTCCAGGAGTGGTCACAACATAACAAATTTGTTAGTGCTTTCATTGGACGAAGAGTAGGAAACTCGTTCAGTGATGGAAGCTGGACAATGGGCCGAAACCGATTTGACCGAGCAACGTCGTCTTTTTTGTGGCGATGAAGCGGTCGAGCGGACTGTTGGAGAGACTGCATTTGATGCAGCAAGCCCAGTTACGCCAGCGGACCCCACGACACACGATGTGCGAACATCTGGGGACGGCAAGGAGGCCGCGTCTCAGGGCAATCGCAAAGAAGGCAATTTGGAGGACGCATTCACGAACATGAGGCACGTCCTCGAGGATATGCTGACCCATCTGCAGGAAAACACCGCTGCTGTTGTGGAAGTTGGGAACTGTGTTTCGAACCTAGGTTTGGCGCTGGAGACCTGCACGAGGATCGACAAAAGAATCCAAGGTTCCGCGGCGGAATCTGGAACCACACCTTGCAATCAGAGCGACAAAACTGAGCAGAATCACGACGACGACCATTGCGAAAAGGCATCACAAAGCTCGCAATCAGCAGTTTTAGGTCCTCAGCCTGCCTTCAAGATATAGTGTAAGGCCTTAGAGCCGGTCCAGATCAAGCAACCGGGCGATGGGAACTACTTTGCCGCCCGGAAGGCCTGGACGCGTCTATGCCACGACTTCCCTGTTACAGGTGGCACACATCGCCGATTGCTTCCTTGCGCATTTTCTGGGAACGCCCTAGCCATCTACGAATTGGTGGCGGCAGAGCACTTGCAGGCTAGCGCGGATGAGCTATGGAAGCTGCTGGAAAAAAGGCTATGTAACACCAGCCACCGCAGGGCGCTACGTCTAAAGTTCAACGCGCTGAGCTGGCGCGATGGCAAAGAAACCGTGAGCGAATTCGCGGCGCGCGTTCGGACCGCCGCGCTCGCACTCCCGGAGAAAGTCTCGGACGAGATACTTCTGGATCGATTTGTACAGTCATTGCCCCCAAATATGAGGAACTTGGCCTTGTCCATCTCGGGGCCATTTGACGAAGTCACGGCTCGGGTCTCGATGATGCTGCTCGGGCGGTCGGCAGATGTGCACAGAACAAGGTTCCATAGCGAGCGTGTGCAACTGACTGCCGAACATGCCGACAGCGAAAAGGATGAGGCGGTAGCACAAGTACTCGGTGGCCCCCACACGGTTGGTGCTGATGCACGTTTCGAGAACGCCAAATGTTACCACTGTGGTAGGAAAGGTCATATCGCGAGGGGCTGCCCGGAAAAGGCCAAGCTTCGTCACGCCGCGGAGAACTCCTCCTCGGGGAAAGAGTGGGGGAGCGCCTCCGGGCGAGTGGCGCAGTCCCCCCGTCGCACCTAAAGGCCAATGGGGTGCCAAGAGCGCCCGGGAGGCGGGAACACGTCTGTAGTTGTACGACTGGCAATGCAGGCAGACGTGAGGAAGTAGTCGTACAGGTCAAGGTAGGCAGTGAAGCCGTCTGGGTACCTGTAGATACGGGAGCGCGGTCGGTGTGGGTTGACCGCAAGTGGTTCGAAGACCACGGCGGAGAGTGAAAGGCGGACGCATCTGCTGCGAAGACCGCAGACGGGTCCCAAATGGAGGTGTGCGGTGAAGGGCCAATGATCTTCATGTTGTGGGGGCGAGTGTTCACAGAACGGGCACGAGTCGCCTCCCATTTGCCCTCCAAGCTCCTGCTTGGGAGCCAATTTTGGAGGCGATATGGACTCGTTCTGAACCTCTCCACGATGAAGGGAAAGATCTCTGTCAATGGACTACAGCTGAAGGGGAGGGTCTCGAGGTGTCGAGGGCCTCGCTTGGAAATCGAGACCGCAGGGGCAATTTGTGACGCAGACGTCGACGATGCCATTCGGGATATGGACCTATCCCACTTCCACCCAGACGCTCCCATGCAGGAGAAACTACGTGCAACGTTGTGGTTGCACAGGGAAGTTTTCAAGGGACTAGGCCACATCAAGGGAGTGGAGCACCGAATTACACTGGTAGATGACGCACGACCAGGCTGCAGCCCAGTCAGAAGACGTTCTCCAAGGGAAGGAGAGCTCGAGAAGGCCGCCATGGAAAGGTTGCTACAGATGGGGGTCGTCGAACACGCCTCTTTGCCGTGGGCCGCAAACAATGCGTTTGTCAAAAAGAAGGACGGAGCCACAAGGGTTACATCAGATTTCAGGGGACTCAACGCCCTCACCATCGCTGACTCCTACCCTATGGAGGATGTGCGCGCTACCTTAGACTGGATGGGGAGCAAGAGAATCTTTTCGACTGTTGATTTGAAAGACGGATTCTTCCAGGTCAGCCTGACAGAGGACTCGCGCGACTACACAGCCATCTGTACAGTCATCGGTCTTTTGCGATACGTGCGCCTCCCTCAGGGACTCAAGAATTCGCCTGCAGTTTTTCAGCGTGTGGTGAACGCAATTCTTGCGGGAAGGAAAGGTCGTGACGTATGGGCCTTCATGGACGATATCAGCCTCGAAACGATGACGGAGGAAGAGCACTTACAGTGCCTAGCCTCAGTTGTAGACACATTTCTGCATGCAGGAGCACGGCTGAAGTTTTCGAAATGTGTGTTCAGGGTCCGAGATGTCAAAGAGCTCGGGCACCGTATTAGCCCTAACGTAATGAAGCCCTCGGACATACATGTGAGAGCTATCCGTGATTTACGTGTACTCCAAAATGGCGAGGATGTCATGCGATTTCTGGGACTCGCCAACTACTTTGCCGAGTTTATTGACCACTTTGCCGAAACTGCGAGGCCCCTGTACTCAGTACTGCGCGGGACAGGTTTCAACAAGCGGAAGCGACCCGGGAAGAGGCTTTTGATCGCGGACTGGGACGCGCGCTGGGGTGAAGCCCAGATCCAGGCCTGGAAAGATATCAACGATGTGCTGAGTGCCCCGGAATTTTTGGTGCCGCCCACGAGAGGGTCACCAAAAAGGATGCTTACCGACGCGAGCGGTTACGGAATCGGAGGCGTGCTGCTACAGCTGAGCAATGACAATTCATGGCGACCTGTGTCATTTACAAGCCGCAAACTGAGCGACGCCGAGGTGAAGTATACTGTCACAGAGCGCGAGTGCCTCGCAGTCGTCCACGGCTTGCGAAAGTGTAGATGTTACTTGCACGGAGAACAGGAGCTCGTGGTGGGGACGGACCACCTTTCACTCAAGTGGCTTATGAGTCTCTAGGACACACGTGGACGACTGGCCAGGTGGATGGTCGAGATACAGGACTTTGAATTCACGGTGAAGTACACACCTGGAGCGTCCATGGTGGTACCGGATGCCCTCAGTCGCGATGCGGTCCCGAAGCCGCTCTGCCGACGCTGTTTTGGCGAGATTTCCACCCCTGGTGACACTGCAGAGGCAGCCCAGGCAATTGGGGAGCAAGGGGGCATTTCGCGCATACTTTCAGGTGGGTTTTCGACGCAGACGCTGAAAGCCGCGCAAGGGGAGGAGCTGTCTGAGTTGCTGAAGCGAGTCAGAGGCGGGAAAGGGCAGGAGTTCATAGTAGACCCAGACGGGGTCTTGTGCATTGAACGTCGCGTTGGATTGCGCCCTTTCGTCCCAAGATCGCTCATCCCCGCCGTGCTACAGTATGCTCATGGGTCAAAGCTTGCCGGTCACTATGCGCTGCAGCGAACACGAGAAAGGGTGGCGAGGAGGTTCTGGTGGAGGGGATGGCAAAGGGACGTTCAGCAAAAAATTGAGGAATGCGTCGCATGTGCAGGGGTGAAAGCAGCGAGACCCGGACGCAACGCTCGCATGCAAGTTTATCATCCTCCCCGCCGATTGTCGCAAGTGGCAGTGGATGTCCAGACCATCACGCCGAGGACTACCCGAGGAAACCTGAAGATACTGGTAATCGTAGACACATTCACCCGCTTTGCTCGTGCTGTAGCCATCCCCGACGAAAAGGCGGGAACTATTGCCAAGGCTCTGCTCGACGAATGGACCAGTATTTTTGGGGTGATGGAAGCTCTTCTCTCGGACAGGGGTCCGAACTTTATCGGAGAAGTCGTCACGTCAATGGCTGAGCAGCTGGGGGTTCAAAGGGTGACTACAACGGCGTTCCACCCTCAGACGAATGGCTGCGTTGAGCGGTTCAATCGCACTCTCGCCCAGGACATTGCGTGCTTCTTTAGCACGGGGCAGGACGACTGGGACAACCACGTTGCCCTTGCATGCTTCAGGTACAATTCGGGGACAAGCAAAGCCACTGGAATGAGCCCATACGAAGCGATGTTCGGAATTCAGCGTTTTATGGCCTGGGGTCATGCAGAGCTTGACCGGATGTCTGGCGAGCCTGCGATTTGCGAACCCACATACGCGAGCTACATAAGTCGCTGATCATCAGAGGCAAGGATTCCAGGTCCCGGGCGGCGCTACAGTACGACGCAACTGTCAAGGGTGTCGAATTCAAGGATGGAGATCGCGTGCTGGTGTGGAGCCCGGACCTGATCGGTCAAGAGGGAAGCAAGCTGGCACCGCCCTGGGTCGGTCCGTACGTGGTGCAGAAGCGTCTCTCCCACACCAGTTATCTGCTACGGTCAGAGAAAGGGAACCGGGAGGCACGAGTTCACGCCAACAGACTACGAAAAATCAGCAAAGCCTCGGTGGAAACGGCAGACCCTCGTGAAGGGGTATTTCCAGATAGCTCGCGCATGATAAAAAAGATTGGCGGGATGAGAGACGAGGAAGAAAACGACGGGAAAATTCGTCGCATGTTTCGGGTACAGTTGGGGGGTCGGAAGTCCCCGCGATGGACATCCGAGCAAGACCTTCCGGAGGCCGTGGTGGCAGCATGGACGACGCGCATGAGGAAGAAGACAACTGCATCTGACGCCGACGCTGCGCACAGGCAACGATGAGCAAACCGATCTCACCAACCCTCCCCCCTCACAGCGTCGAAGTCTTTCATTCCTGAACCCGAAGTTGTTCACCTGTAGTCGTTCCGAAGGCGATCATAGAAGTCTGGAAAAGGGACGAATGTTGGAACACCTGGCTTCAGGGCTACGTGTCATGTTATGACGCCTCACAGGCCTCCCAACAGCGTGCTCTTGTGTACCTAGCGGTTCGAAGGGGATGCGCAGACGCGGGAGACTGGAACGAAGGGAACTCTGGGGCCAGCAGACAGGGCGATCGGTACTGGCGGTGATCGTGAGAGGCCGTGGGAGAAAAGCGCAGTCTGTGGGGGATGGAGGGAAATCGAGGGCGCGCAGATGGGGTGAGTCGAAGGGGAAGCGGACCGATAGTAGGGAGCGTGTAGTGGGCCCGTGGATACGCTGAGGGAATCGAAGGTGGGGACGGCGGGTGGTGCGCTCTTTGTCGGGCGCCGAAGGGAAGAGCGGGTAAGGAGACACCACCAGCACGAAGCGCAATGTGTGGGGAAGACAAGAGCTGATAAGTCAGTAGATAAGGAGGGATAGACTGGGAGGAAGGAGCAGAGGGGGGGACACGAAGACGAAGGAGAAGCAGGAGAACCAGAAGAGAAGAGGATCGAAAAGACTTTGGGCAACGGCGTCAGGTGGATTCCTGAGGTGCGCGAGTGGATTCTCGAGCAGCGCCACCCCAAGTAGCCTTTTGACTCCAATAAACGACCTGGCTTTCATTGTGTCCAGGAGTGGTTGTGGTATAACCCCCCCTTGGGGGCTGTAATTTAGATTAGATCAGGATGGGATCAGCTACTGTAGAGATCGACGCTCTACGGCGCTGCCACATGTGTCCGCGTGTACCCCACGTGTACGGGGACGCGCGCACACACGCACACACGTGTACTATACGCAATGCACACGTGTACTGTCAGCCCTGACGGCTGACAGCGTTACAGTGCCGGCTGGCCGGCACTACTGTAGAGTTATGATAGACTACTATGTACATTAAATATGAGCGGACCGACGGCAGCAGGGGGGGGACAAGCACGAGCTTGTCCAGAACCTACGCCTATGGTCAAGCTCGCCCCGCTTATTCTAGATCGGGCTGCCTACAATAGCCCGTATCTAGTTAGGAGCCGAGCGGGCAGGGGACGCGCGAGCACACGAGCGAGCTTAGATCCGCCTCCGCCCGTCAGCGCTGGTACGTAACCCAGCGCTGCCCCCGGGGCGTCGAGGCGTAGATCGACACGCCCGTGCGCGCGTCCCCGTCCGAACCCGCTCTACCACTACGCTACCCGGGCCCGCTTCCCGGTTCCGTTACCTGGGGTTGCTTCCCTTCTCCGATCGGGGTCTCCGCAAGAACTGAGTATACACCCCCCTCCGTTGGGGGTGTTTATACTACAGTGGTCACAACAGCGCTGTAGTGTGATAGATTAACTTGTGCATTGAGTCCTATGGGAGACCGACGGCCGGAAGCGTATCCTGGCTCGCTCGCTTGCTATCGCGTCCCGGCCAGTGCGGTTCCGTTCTAATGCTCGCGCTTCGGACGTGCAGGTGCACGAGAATAAAATGGAAAATTAGAATAAGCGCAAGGTAAGGCCGTCAGTGGAGGGCGGCCCTCCCTAGCCCTTCAGCCCACTGTAGGCTCCGTCAGGCGGACGGTGGTTGTCGTTGGCCTCGGCCGCCGATAGGCCTGGCCCGTCCCGCTCCCGACGCGGGGGCGGAGGAGTTGTACTCTGCCACTCGGTAGCTGCGGTTCCCGTCCGCGAAAGCACCTCTCCTTCCCGTCCACGAGCTGAAGTACCCCTGGCGACGCCGAGCTCGCTCAGGGATCACTGCAGATGAGGTTGTATCTTGGGCCTGGCTTGGACAGGACCTCGCCCGGGTGCTGAAGGGTTGCAAAGCCGGTGGGGTGGACGACGCGCCCTCGGCACTGAACCGAGTGATGGCCGAGGGCGCCGGTTCAGGCTTGCAGCTGCCGGATGGGCTGCCCAGTGACTGCACCTTCGCATTCAATATGGCGGAGGTGGAGAACGTGGACCGGATGGGATCGTTCCTATCCGGTCCGGGGCGCGACGCCTCACGGCGGTTAGTCCTGCCCGAGGTGGCGAGGTTGTACGTGACCCCCGTCTCCACGTCATCTTCAAACCCCCGGATTGCATTGCAGAAATCGTCGTGCTCGTTGATGCGCCTGCATTCAGTGGGCTTCGCGCACTACGATTGGTCCGGGTATAGACTGGAGAACGAGGCGTCCGGCTTATCGGCCGGGTACTTTCCCCCACTCCCGTCAATCGTGAGGGATAGACTTCCCTCGGTAGGGATTCACCCTCTACTTCCTCCCGTCTTGAAGCACTTCTGCTTTATATGTGCCGATCTGCCGCACCCCACCTACTCGCGGCTCGCGGTCAACTATGAGTGCGAGTGGGCCTGGTCCGTTTGATGCGCCTTTATAGCGGAAGTGTACCTGAACCGGTGGGTTTTTGTCCAGCCGGGCCACACCGTTGCGTTCGTAGGGCGTCGCGCGTCAGGCCTGTCCAATGCTGCACTGTATCCATCGGAACTCTGTTCCTCCCACGTCCCCAGAACGTTGGGACACGGAGATGAAGTCTCCCCTGCCGGGGAGGTAAGCCCGCGGAACGATCGGTTGTGGATGAATCATAAGACTGGAGTCCGGAGATCCTTTCTCACATACGACCGACGTCGGATACCTTCGCAGCAGGCTCTTCTGCAACCACCAGTTTTCTTTAATACGGGAAGGAGGGGAGGCGTCGGTTAGAAAAACCAACGTGCTCGATGGAAGCGCTACCGGGCCCTCGACGCCATAGGTGTAGAAGCGGATTGCCTCGCACCGGACCCTTTCCGTACGCTTCCATGTGTGGGTTACCGCCTCGGAGGAGGTTACGGCCGTACAGACGCCGTCCTACCCGTCCCGCCCCTTGATGCAGTGAGGCAAGTCATGGCGCGTGAGCGTTGCGTACGTGATCTCGGGCTCTCCCAGGAGGCGTTCACGGCTGTCCCCAAAGTGTAGCGAGCATTGGACGTCTCCAGCCCGCGGGTCTGGAATTTGAGCGGGCTGGTAGGTACCCCAGCAGACTGGTTCCTGTCACGGAGCGACGAGGCGCGCGGCAGCCGTGGCGAATTGGCGGCGCGTGACTCGGAAGTACAGCGATTGAACCGCGAGCAAACCTCCATGCGAGAGGCATCTGAACGAACGGCCGGAGCCTACAAGAGATCGTTGCGCAACCGTGAGCGCTATCGGTTCGAGCGCGACGGCCTGTGGTCGGTCCGTTCGGCGTCCCTCCCTGCGAGTGGCACTTCTCGACGCGTTCAAGACTCTCCCGCCGTCCGCGATCCGTACGCAGACCACCAGCTTTACATTCGCCCCTGCCGGGACTGCGCATCTACCGCGTAATGGCGAGACCACCCTTCACCTCACCATGACTACCCCTGCCGAAATGGTAGTCTACACCTTTCGGTGTTCGGGGTACTGTCCACCGAATAATTTCAAACGGGAACCTCAATTTGTAATTTTTCGGGTCGCGTCGTTCGAAGGCACTCCGGAACAGGTCCCGAGTACACGCGCAGCGTCGAACGCTTCGGTGCGACGTTGCTCGTCGCGCCCGTTCGAGACGCGTTCTGCGTGCTAGAGGTTGACGTTTCCACGGGCTGGATGGATCCCGGGGCGCCAGTGGCAGGGGTGGCGCGGCCGCTTTGCAGAGGCACTTTCGCTTCTACTACCTGACCGGGGGTGCGACGCATCTCTTTCGTGGTCTGCAGTCGTACTGTGTGCTTTGCGGAAAACACGCTGTACCCCCTGGGGGATTTAAATTAGATTAGATTACGATTGGATTTGCTGCTGTAGAGCCCGACGTTCTACAGTGCTACAACGCGTGTCCAAGTGTACTACATGTGTACGGGGCGCGCGCACACACGGGCACACGTGTACCACACGTGTACGAAGCGCGCGCACACACGGATACTATTCGTGTACTGCACGTGTAGTGACAGCCTCAACGGCTGACAACTTTACAATGCAGGCCGAGCCGCCCTACAGCAGTACAATACAGTATCCCTGTATTGTAGCGTTATGATAGATTACTATGTACATTAAATATGGGCGGACCGACGGCGGAGGGGAGCCACAAGCATGGGGTTTTCAAGGACCCTCCACCTTGGTTCTGTCTGCTTATTCCAAAGTACATTTGCCTAGTTGCCTTACAGCGAGACTGAGCGCGGTTAGAGGACGCGCGAGCACGCAAGCGAGCCTAGATTTGCTTCTGCCCGTCAGCTCTGGTACTCCACCCCGCGCTGCTCCGGAGAGGCGAGGCGTAGATCGGCCTGGGCGTGCGCCCGTTCTCCTCCGATCCCGCTCTACCACTACTACCCGGAGCCCCTTCCCAGTTCCGTGGGTGGGCCGTGTTTCCGGTCTTCTGTCAGATGTAGAGTCTCCGCAAGAACTGTTAGCACACACCCACACAAACATAGAACACACCAGTCTCCGCGGGGGTGTTTATGCAACACTCGCCAGTGGCATGAACATGGCGGTTGCTGCTGCTTCATATGAGAGCATGAGTTATGCCGAGGTTGTTTCGGATCAACTGGCAGGGTCACTGCAATTTCCTTGCATCGGTGAAAGCTGTATGTAGTGCAATAGCACTGCGGTGGAAGCAATAATTGCCCGGGATCGGGGGGTTAATGTGTGAATATTTGCACAGTTTATATTTTAATTAATTATTTTTATTTAGTTATTTTAGTTACAATTAATTTAGCTGACAGTAGATTAGATCTAGGATCTAGCGTTGCGAGCTACTGTAGTGGCTCCGGCGGAGCGATATATACCCAAGCCCATTGACCGCCAAGTCAGTAAAGGTAACCCGAGTTGCCAGAGTCTGATATCGCCTTGGTCGATGTAGTGCAATACGCACCTGAAAAGGGGGGTGAAAAGAAGTGAAAAAGGAAAAAATTGGATACTGTAGTCCGGGTTTGGGGGACACACGTGTGCGACGAAGCGCACGATTATTTTAATTATTTAATTTATTTACTCATTAGATCTAGAACCTAGAGCCAGGAGCTACTGTACTCGTCCCGGCGGGGCCATATAGCATAGTCCAGTTACCAACCCAAGTGAGTAAAGGTAACCCGAGTTGCTGCAGTTAGATCTCGCCTTCGTCGAAGACCGCTTCCGTTCACGCGACGCACTTCCCTTCTACGCTGCTAACGACATCCTCTATTGCTCAGGGTCCCATTCCTTTTCGTCATCCTTTTACCTTTTCTATCTCTACATTTATTTTTCCCTTAATTCTGCTGGCTCCATTGGAGTCGGTTGCGACCGATCCGGTGTAGGTGTTTTAGCCATCGGGCAACACGTTGTGTAGCGCTGCTACTGTTTCAAGTTCCGTAGTAAGGCTGTTGTAACGACGCCTCTGTCGAAGGTCTTACTGTATAAGACAGAGTTGGTACCGCCTACTGCGATCGCGATCGCGCTGGCGAGGGTGTTTTTAGCCATCGGGCAACACGTCGGTAGTAGCGTTGCTACACGGTTACGATCCCGTCGGGTAGTGCTGAACAAGCCCCCGTGGAAGACCTTGAATTATACCCAAGGTGCTGAAGACGCTCGTCGAGCATTGGCCTTACAACCTAGCGAACCGCGGTTACATTCTCGTAGACAAGCCCAACCCGCACTCGTCGAGCACTCAAGTCTTCACAAGTCTCTACCACCATTATCTTCCCGGGCCGGGTATCTTTCCCTAACCCCCCCGTCGGAGTCGAGCTACCGTGGGCCGCAAGCCCACACAAGGGGAAAGGGAGTCTCGAACGCTCCGTAGCGCGTGCCATCGGCAGTGGTTGTTGATGTTGCTGTTTTTCTTCTTTTTGTTTGACCGTCGGACTGTGTTCGCGGCCTGCCAGGCACATTGCACTACAGTCGAAGTCCGTCTTTTACAAGACATTCTCTTTCACCACAGATTACTTTATCCTTTGCGCTCGGGGGTTCCCTTTCCTTTTCCTTTATTTCCCTATCCTTTTCTATCTCTATTTCTACCTATTTTCCCTCATCTTATGTTGGTACCATCGGTATTGGTTGCGACCGAACCGGTGTAGGTGTCTTGGCCATAGGGCGACACAGTTGACGTGGCGCTGGTACTGTGACCTATTTTCCGACGGAGACTGTTGCAACGACGTCTCCCTCGAAGGGCTTTGTCGTATGTACAAGCCAGTGTTGGTGCCATCGGCCTCGGTTGCGACCGAACCGGTGAAGGTGTTTCGAGCCATCGGGCTGCACAGTGGGTGTAGCGCTGCTACTTTCATTTCATCCCGTCGGGCTGCGTTGCGATGCCCCCGTCGAAGGCCTTGGCGCGTTACAAGGTGTCGAAGAAGCTCAACAACCATTAGCCTTACAACCCAGTGGAACTGGGGTACCTACGGACACGACCCACCCCACACTCGTCGAGCAGTTTTCTTCGCAAGTCTCTACCACATCGATCCCGGGCCGGGCTATTTCTCTGTGCCCCCCCTATCAGGGATCTGAGCTACTACGAGTGGCAAGCTCGTTTAAACGGAGAAGGGAGAGTCGGACACACCGTAGCGCTGTGCCGTCGGCAGTTCTTCTTTTTGTTGCTGTTGTTGTTTTTGCTGGACCATCGGACCGGGGTCTCTGCCTGACAGGCGCATTGCACTGCACTGTACGAGCGCGGCTTCCGCCGAGACACGTTCGCATGCAGCCCACTCGACGTCGCTCTGCTCGACGCCTTAGCCCCGGTCCACGCCGTGCCCGACTTCCACACCTACGTCGCCGACGCGCACGATTACGCAATCTTCGCTGCCCTCTCGCACGCGGCCCGTGTCTCCGCCACCGCCGTTTCCGCCACTGTCGACGCCGCCTGGCACGCCGCGAAGAATGGCGCCGTCGCACTCTCGCCCGCTCACAGACCGCTCCCGTCGCTCGTCCCGAGGAGGGTCCTTTCCACCGCCACCCTGGTACTGTAAGAGGGATAAAGATAGCACGTACTTCACACTCAATCTTAATGGGTAAGGATATGAATGTTATAAAAGTGAGCAATTCGATGCTGAATTTGAATAAGTTGCTGACAATCGCAGAGATGATCACCATGACGAAGAAGAGATCGAGGACTAACTTAGATAAAACCCTGCACAAGGTGAGCACGAGCTTGAGAAAGCGTAAAACCGCGTCAAGTCATCTCAACAAGATGCAAGGGCGTTGCAGGAACGTAATATCAGATCAGTATATAAAAGCAAGATCACTCCGTGTTACACAGGTAAGACTTCCTGGTCCACAATATGGGCCTAAATTTCAGTGCCGGTCTCACTATCGTGAGGATAAGCTTGTTACCAAGCCCTCGAATGCAGCAGTGGTGATATGATTGACATCCTGAAGCTTCTTGTGAGTATTTTATGGATGAAACCAGGGTAAAGTGCTAAAGCTATGCAAGGCCATTGTATTCATGAGGATATAAATATCAAAATTCAAGTCAGTTCTCCCTCTCAAAACCTGGAGTAGAGTTAATACATTTCAACAAACAGATGGCTCTGAACCAATCGACACTAACTAACGATTTAGGGGTCTTTTTCGCCCCTAACGTTGCGCGAATCTTCCATTTCTTGGTATTTAAAGCACGAATTTGAGTTTGGATATCTTCGAGATTTTCATCGGAGCCGTGAGAACCTTGTGACCCGTTGTTAGAGTTCTCAGAGCTGCCGGAATCGAAGGCAGAGACCCTGTGACCAATGAATATTTCCACTTTTCCAGGAACAGTCGTGGGAGGTGTGTCCGAGACCGATGTGACCCTTGCCAGTCTATTTCGTCTCTACGTTGCACCTTTGCAGGGCGGACCAGGCAGGAAGGGCGCGGTTTGGGTCCGTGCCGGTGGTGCGAGGGCATAAATTCCAAGTCTGACAGTAGAGATCTGTGAAGGTAAGACTTGGCCAGCTTCTACTTCTCCTTGCGGGAGCACATTTTGAGACCTTTCCACCCCTTTCACTCGTGATGCTGTGATTTACGATCTTCGAGAGTCTTCTCTCTGTGTATTTTGGCCAGGTAACGCTGGTCTAATTACAGATGAAGCAGCATTTGGAGATTCGGAAAATGGTGGAATTGGTATCGAATATGGATCTCTGTTGTTAAGTTGTGATATGGGGACTGCAGAAACAGGCATTCCATCGTTAAGATTCGCATCAGAAACAAGTTGGTTTGATGAAACCGTAAGTAATGATCTTCCGTTTGACCCGTTTTTGCAGTGCTCCGTACGGGCGCCTGCTTGCGAGGGCGTCGTGCATTATTCATCTTTTGTTTCTTTCATTAGCTTGCGTACAGCCCAGTTCCGTTGCGCTTGGTTGAAGAGGCGCCACATTCGTTCAGTACGTGACCAAAATTGAATAAAAATCTCTCTGATGTGCTGAGATAGATGCGGGTTCTGCAAATTGACTGGACACTGGTGGAGTTGCTTCTTCAAACTATAAAGCCTAGTTGCGAAGGTAGGTCCTTGTTATTCGCAAACGACGCATCCGAGATACCAATAATTCGAAGCGTATCAAGATCCAGTTTTGGGAATTTTATGGTCACTTGGTCTTGGTGCGCTATCCTCACAGCTCTGTTGGCCTGCTTTATAACCGAGATAGGGCTCTCTCTAAAGACGTCATCCGTAACCTGTGTCAATTGAGACACTTCAAACAGCAGGTCCGGGCTAGAATGGGACAGCCATGCCAGCTGCATTCGGAGGGAGGCCAGGTCTTTGAAAGTTCCATCTTCGGGTAGGGGTGTAATCCTTTCGTCGTATCGATGCTGATCGAGCTGAACAGCTTGATCTGAGTCGTAGGAAAGACGGAATCCAGTAAACGTACACGGAAATCCCTCGTCGTCAGCCATTTCAAACTTTTTGTTTGTCGAAAGACGATGCCTCGTAAACGCATTCGCACTGCACAGGAGGATGTCATCAACGTAGGAGCCCGAAAAACCTGCCAAAGGCTCGTCAATCATTCACTGATACATTGAAAGGTCTGTCTCAAGAGGACTCATTCCAAGATCCCCACGATGATGTCTGTCTGAGGTGGCGTGCCACAAGTCTCCAGATTCGCACAGACCGTAGAGCAGCTTCAATAGTTGCAAGTATTGGTCGGGGTCTAACGAAAATTCGGGACAAGGTCTATTGATAAGATAGAGAGAGGCTAAACTGATTGAAGGACGCCTGGCGTACATCGCTGGTACACACCTCGAAACCGAATATCGAAGCAAAGGCAAGCATTAACCGAATCGACGCAGGTTGTACCGTTAGCGAGGTGTGCACCATGAATGCCTTGATTCGGTAGCGGTGACCATCTATGACGTAACGAGCTTTGAATCTCTGCTTCGCATCCTCGGAGGACATAATACTAAGAACTAATTGACCTGGCAATACATTCCCGTCAGAAGGTATATCTTTACGTAAGATGACCTTGATGGTATCACGCTCCAGCGGTCCCTTTAGCTCTGCTTGTTTTGCCTCCGTCATACGGGGGATAGAGGCGCGTGGGTCTTTTGCAGTCAAAATTTCCGTTAGGAACACGTTCGTTGACTCTTCACTAGCAAATCTGTTGAGGCTTCTCTGTACGTCGAATAGAAACGCTCGAGAGACCTCTGTTGCGGAGGCGTATCGCTTCACTTGCGCGAAGTTGTACGGCATCGGAAGGCCGTCTTCCAATTCTCTGACGTGCACAAGTTTGGAGTTGTAGTCGGCTGTTATGACCTCAAAGGGTCGGATCCATTCTCCAATGCGATTGTTTACAATTCGTTCTCTCCAAACCAGGACCTTGTTACCTGGCTGAAATCTGGTACCTGCAGATCTTGGAACGTGATGGCAGAGCGCCCTTTGTACTCTCAGGCAAGGCACGTGATGCTCCATTTCCTTGCGCGCGGAATTTGCTATCTGAGCACGGTCAACAAGTGTGGCCTTCAAGATGGGCGCCTCATGAAGCGTGCACAGAGACGGAAACTCTCCAAATACTAGCACAGAAGGTACAACTCCTTCAGGTCCCAGGGTGTTATTCATGGCGAACACCGGCATTGAAAGCAGTAGACATGGGTTGACGTTTGCGTATGCCAACCTCAGTTTTCTGAACGTATTTCGCAGTAGAGCGTGATAGCGCTCTCCGATTCTCATAGAAGAGTGACTGTCTATGCCCGTTCGCACGACAATTACATCGGAGGCCTTGGCGAGGCTAATGAAGCCACCACCAAAAGCGGTTCTCTGGTCTGCCCTGATTTTGTTGGGAAGTCCTGTGTATACCGATGAACAGCATTCGATAATGGTCGACCATACAGTGCCGGTCGACACATCGGGTAAAAAACTGGCAGCATTAAAATGCGTCTCGGCGTCAACCATATGTAGTACTGGTTTCCCGTCAAGGTACATATTGTCGATGACGACTTCCCCATTGAATCTAACCGACTCAGCGCCAAATGGCACCTTAAATCTGCTGGGACCAGGCTGTATCCCTGTATCATTTGACAGGGGTTACAGTTCCTTGATATATCCTCCAACAATTTTTTGGGTCTCAGACGTAGTGTTTTCTGGGCGAGTCTTCTTAGGCAACTTGTAAAGCTTTTCTGAGGACGGGTGGAAAATGTCTGTGGAGCTTCAACAGTTGAGGCTTTGAAAAAAGTAAGGACTGGAATGAACGCTTGCGCATACAAATGTCCTTCAACTGCTTGAGCGGAATTGACCAGTCGTCGATAATATATGAATGAGAGGGATTGTTGTGGTCCATCACTGTTCTTCTAATTAGCCTGTTGGACACTGCGCATGGGGTCAGCGAATGATTATCCATAACATCCATTCCAAGAAGCGCAGGTACATCCGCCGAGATAACGTCTAGAGAGACCCTTATTGTGGGGATTACGAGTGGCGTTTCCAGCGGAATCACCACTACGGCGAGCGGCTCGTAGAAGAAATCTGCGAAACGAAACCGTCTGTTTGAGGGGCTTGGTTAACCTTGAGGCTACGACCAATGCGGTTGAAGATCCTTCTGGCTTCCTTCAACCCGACAACGGACATTGGGGCTCCAATGTCTACGCAGAAGCCTGGTCTTCCCCCTTTACTTATCTGCTTTTACAAGGATGTGGTACAAATTTCACTGCAGTCCACTTTGGCAAATCGCCATTTACCCTTCTGCCTTAGTCTGGCCATCCTGTGCGTAGGAGGCATGTATCTTGGGCGACTATTCCCAGGCGTGGAAACTAGACGCCCTCTCCAAAAAACATCTGATCCGGAAAACGGACGTTTGTCTTGGGCAACACCGTACCAGAAGGCAGGTTTGAACACGTTTCAGCTGCCAAACGGCCGACAGCTTGTGTCTCATCCACAAATTGGGTTACGGCAGTATGATTATCATTACCTTCGACGTTTCTCTTGGGCAACACCGTATGAGAAGGCAGGTTTGAACACATTTCAGCTGCCAAACGGCCGACAGCTTGGGTCTCATCCACAAATTGGGTTACGGCAGTATGATCATCATTACCTTCGTCATCATTCGCGTCAGAGATGGGAGGTGCAGTGAGAGATTGAAATTCCTCGAGATCTGTTAGATGAGTAGAGGTGGCTTCAAATACAGCAGCTTCCTCCTCGTCGGTCAGACCCTCGTCGTCCAGTGTGTTAATATCTTCTGACATGACGTGAGTGGCCGGCGTACCACCTTGGAGAGAACGAACCACTCCACTCCGGAAATTTGCATATTGGGTGTTGCCAGTAGCAGAATTGTGTTGCCTGATAAGATGAGAATCACTGCCACAAGTGTGGCAGAGCATGCGGCATCCGTCCTTTCCGAGAGGGGGTTTCTGCCCGGATACTGAGGATGGATGGTGCGGGGTCGGTTCTGTAGAGATTTAGGATGAACTCCATATTTTCCGAAGTACGTTCTTGTTGCACTCGACATTGGCGTACGACGTTCTTTTTCAAGCTGAATTTGTTCTCGTAGCGCAGTGACAAATCTGTTGAATGAAAAGCGGGTCGTAGTCATCTGCGCAATGGGTGTTGACGCCCACTTGGCGTGGAGGACTGCCTTTCTGAGGAACCTTTTCTTATGTTCTTCTGAACGGAATTCTGGAGAGGTCTGTGGAGTGGGAACGTTTATCTTGTCCACGAAGAATGTGAGTCCGGCGTTGAGAGACTTTTAGTCTATCTCAAGCATTGCTTGGTCGAATGTAAGGCGTTCCAATTCGGATTGCGCAGCGAGCTGACGAGCATCATTGTCATACTCGCCGAGTAGTACCTTAACAAGGTCTTCGTAACGCATATGCGGATGAGAGTTTTCGAGGAAAAATTCCCGTGCAGGTCCCGAAAAAAAGTTCACGAGGAATTTCGTTTTTTGCTCGACTGACAATTCAAACTGGTGTGAGCAGACTTCATAGTAACGAAGTGTGTTTCGTATGCACTGTGACTTTTCACCGCTAAAGTAGGTGTCTCTGAAGGACATACTAACTGAAGTGTCCTTCTTAGAGCTGTCGGTAGTCGGATACCGATTCAGAATTGGCGTTTGTAGAGCAGGGTCCTATGTGAGCGTTTGCTGTCCAGCTCCGGACGGGAACCGTGTCTGTGGGGTAATGCGATTCGCATAGATTTTATCGATGTTTGTAGCCGAGACAGAGCGGCAGAGGCAGCTGTATTTGGGCCTTGGGTTTTGGCGGTTGCAGTAGCAGTTATGTGTCTCGCCAGGACTGGGGCAGAACTCGGTGCCGTCACAGGCTCAAACGGAAGACGGGCATCGCGTGATTCTCGGAAGGCTATAATGCGCTTCGCAACGTTCGGACTCTTGTCATAAACAGCAGCAAGCCAGATATAAGCCATGGCTTATATTTGGCCTGCTACTGATTACTCTTATGCATAATAGTAGGATTGCTGCGAAGGGAATATTGACTAGGTCGATAACAAGATTATTGAGTTTGTAAGCAGTGGAAACACTTGAAACTTCTCGAAGGAGCACTAAGCCGTAGCTACCTCTGTCGAGGGTTTCGCGAGTAAAGACTGTGTGTTGCGCCGGAAGCATTGCTGAAATATCCATTGCTGAAATATCCATTTCGATGTTTGCTGTGTTATGTGATCCATCAACAGGGTTGAACTCGAGCATGTACTGTACGATTTCTTTGAAGACAGACGCAGTGTCATTCCGAGGTTGAACGCGGTCCACCCGCTTAACAAGACGATCGTACGAAATTTGTCGCGCGTTGCTCGAAGATCGAGCCATGAGTGAAACTCGAATCCGGATTAATGGTTTCTAGTCCTAGCGGCAAGACTATGCTTCGGCAAGCGTGCGAAAAGTAGCGAGGGATCGTGCGTAGCGAATGGGACTGAGGGATAGAGTGTGTAGGGGGGAGAACGGGGGTGGCAAATAAGGTAGACATCTACCTTCTCAAAGCGTATCACAATCAATTGCGATGGCTTTTTACTGTTGAATTGCAACTTCTCTGTCCTCTACCCCCGGATCGTCCCCGGACGTAACCGCTACAACAGTATCACCTAAGTAGAACACATAACACAGTAAACCTAGCGAGCGAACTCCCAAGCGAGCTCGCGGGGTTGCGAATCTCTACTGTAATTAGTTCCCTATGGGGCACTTCCCGAAAAACTAGGCATGGAAAAATGATAAGTAGCGTTTTGGTGTACTTTAAGACCTCTGACCTCTTAAAGTACACCAATACACTACTGCACCTGCCCCTCCGCCCTGGAGACGCAGCTCAGAGTCTCCAAACCTTACTATCACAATAGAAACACTAGGAGGGGCAGAGCGCGAGAGTTTCTCCCCGGTTAATGGATAAAGTCTCGCACTTCGTAGAGCCAACACTGGGCAATGCTGCTCTGTAGACCAAGACCAGACTAAAATCGATTTCCGCATCAAATGTGGGTACTGTACACTGTACAAGTCACCAGACCACGCGTGGCTGGCACCTCCTTTTCCAGGTGAGCAATTCCACGTGCGCCTCTGAGCGCTGCCATTCCCGTACAGCTCACCGGGGTCCAGCAGAAAGTTGCTGTGGATGCAACTCTTCCCCTACGTTGAACTGCAAGGAGTGGGATCACTGCCCGTTCAAGGGCCGCTGTATACAGTAGCGGTCGTCATACTGCTAAATGGATACTGAATTCCTGCTGACATCCAAAATTCTAATAGCCACAGAGCTCATTTGTGAGGGAGTCAATCATGCTGGGACTCTCATGAGGACTTTGTTGCTGTTATGAGAAGGGTTGTACAGCATCGTACACTGCTGTACATGTACCGAAGAATAGAGCTCGCTACTGTACCACTGATCTGCAATCGAGATGACAGTTCTACAGTAGTACAGGGTGTATACTAACTTCTCTGGGGGGGTTTGGAAACACACATTGTTGCCAGGACACACAGACCAAGGCAGCTTCGACACAAGAGGCAACTGCAGCGACTCGTGTGTCGCTCCATCAAGCGACGTGAATGTTCGCATGGGCGAGCCGGCCCCTCCTCGCGTTAGACGCTTGCATCTCCCCTGCGTGAGAAAGCGCCTGAGGTACAACTACAATACCTGTAAACAATTCTTGTTGTCCGACCTGCTGTAGTCGCGCGGCACAGTCCACAAACGGCCGCCATATTTCCTATTCCCTTTTCAACTCCTCCGCGAGGACAAAATGTCGTACAGGCAAATCATAGCCCCACCCCACGAGAGCAAACCCTCCATCAACGGTAGCATTGCGCAATCGACCCAATTTTCTGGTTGCGTCGCTTTTTCCATGTGCGCGGTTGGTCTGTGCGTACGGCGCAGCAAGACTCTATCCATTCTGACTTGGGGGAGTATCCCAGAGTCACATCAGGATTCTAGGGCAAGGTCTGTCTCAGGATTTTGCCTGGCGCGCCACTGCCTTGTTGCCATTATACCTCACAATTTGGCTGTATGGGGATGGGAGCTACCCTCCGGAACTGGATTTCCGCGTGCGTTTCTCGCTCGAATTGTTTATGATGCGATAGCCTCTTTTCCAGGTCACAATGCATGACAGGGGGTACCCGCGGACTGCATCTCGAGAAAAGGGGGATGGGTCCAAAATGAAGGATGTACAGTATCTTCCATTACAATGAGGGTCGCCTGAATGGACGCGGGCATCCTACACCTCAATTGGGCTATTGATATGCACTTGTGTATCGGCTAGGTGTGCGGTATTTTGTTACTTATCGGTCAAACGTCACCGGTATCTTTAGCGGCCCTCTGTTCGTACTGCGTTCGAATTTGCCGATCGCCGACTGCGAATTCCATCCTTCATCGTCTTGCCTCGTTCTTAGCACGCGCGCTCGTTCATCGCACTCGTCGGGGGGATGTGCTACCCGCCACTGTATGAGTACACGACCGTATGCTGTGTATCGAGAGAAGGCCTGTCTGCTTGATTTCAGAATCCATCTGCTTCAGTCTAGACCGTTTGGTGGTCAGAATCTCGCGAGTGACTACTCGAATGCGCCCATGCGCCGTAGATGTCCAATACAGTATTATTCCATCATCTGCGAGATCTCCTACAGTAGTAGTAGCAGGCATGCTGCAAATGATGGCGAGACTTGGGGTTGTCGAAAGAGCAGCAGCTGCGGAGCGCCGCCTTCTGGACTTCCCTGGCGGTGAATCTCATGTTCAGGTCGTCGACAAAATCTCCCTCCAGATGAGTTTCAAGCTAATCGACATCATATTCTGCATCGGATGCCAAGGTCTAAAATGCCAGAAGCCACGCGGGGAACGACAGCGGACAGTCCTAAGTTACATGCCCTACCAGCGTGGCATTAGTTAGCGCGCGCGCGAAGCGCGAGCGTACTGGCCCTGCGAAACGAGGCACATGACACGGGCAGCGCCGCGGGAGCGAGAGGTCGACAAAGAGCGACACGGAGAGTTGGATGCGGATGCAGGCGGACATGGAGAGGCAGCAGCAGCGGCGTGGGGGGCGGCAGGGGGGGTTCGGTGTCGGAGGTCGACATGTTCGCCTAAGGCGTGGGCGTAGAGCAAGCGAGGGGGATGAGAGTGGCTGCAGTTCGGCACGGGTACCACGTAAGGGGAGGAGGGTCGCTCGCGAAGAGGGAACAGGACGCGGCATGCATAACGGGGCGGGCGCGAGATGGTATTTGTCTCGCTTTTGCAAAGGGCGCGTTCTAATTAACCGGCATGACTGGGACAGTCAAGTCTAATACTGCAGTCGCGAATTTCCCTGCTAGAACCGAAGCACGGGTCTGTAGTCTGCAGCTCAATCGGTGCAGTGCTCCCTTAGGGTCGCGAGTCGCCGCACCCGTGCAACGGGCTTTACGGGGCGAGGGGGAGGGAGACCGTGGCGGGCGGGTTGCGCAACGGTAGTGCCGGGATTCGCATCGTGAGAAGGCTCGCGGGGGCGGAGGACGCGAAGCTGTGCTGCTGGTCGAAGACTTGCGTAGTGGGCAAGGGGAGCCCGGTTAAGAGGGCGATCGTTAACTAGATGTACTGTTCGTGCTGCAATGAGAAGGAGTGCAATGTCGACGATCTCGCGCAGGTTGTGCAGACGCATGCTTACGGGTTTGATAATGCGAGAGAGTCATCCGTTGCGACTGCGATTGTTTGGTGAGAGGACGCAGAGGGATGGGGGAGGGGTAGGGCAGTGAGGTGGACTGCAATCTGAATCGTAATTTGACGAAATGTGGAAATTATTTATCTAATTGGCGAAATGTGCTTTTATTTTCACTAATCTTGGCGAAATGTGCGTTCATTTATTTTTCTAACCAAAATATTTCTGGCGAAATGGCGAAATGTTTTGGTTTCTTATCATAACACTAAAACCAATAAAATAAAAATGAGCGAATTCTTGCCTTCAACATCGAACACGGGTCTGTAGCTCAATTGGTAGAGTGCTCCCTTAGCATGGGAGAGGTACCGGGATCGAAGCCCGGCAGATCCATTATTTTTGTTGATTTCTCGTAGACTTGCTTCTCCACTGGTCAATCGCTGTCGCAAAACTAGCGGGGTCCCTTCCCTCTTCGCGTTTATCTCGAAGCTTATAAGTTCCGAAAGAAGAGGCGTTGGAGTGCCTCTTTGCATCCTGGCACGATCCGACCTGCGGCCGGTGCACAATTTTTTTTTCCTCACAGTCCTTGACGTGTGTGCCCTCCCTACACCGGCGATTCTCCTGTTTCCATTTTGTCCACGCTTCGCCCTGTGATGAAAGTTTATACAAGAACTGGCGATACGGGAAAGACCAGCTTATTCAACGGAGCGAGAGTCGCGAAGAATCATGCATTAATTGACGCCTAGTACGTGCATAGAAGTTATACGCGATTGCGATTTTCGATCTCCAATGAAGCCAAGTCTGACCTGTTGCGAAAACCCCTCTTTCTATGCATTCCATATTTCCCTCCCATCAGTGGAACAGTTGACGAATGCAATGCAGCCATTGGACTTGCCTGCTCTCACCTCGCTTCCCCAAACGCTCATCTCGCAGAAAATACCGAATCAGATTCCGAACGAAAGCTTGTTCTTTCCAGACTACACACCATCCAGAACTATCTCTTCGACTTGGGAGCTCATCTAGCGACCCCGCGATCCACTTCAAGTGACAACAAGATTGCCCGTACGCAGTTTTCCTCTAACGCCTCTACTCAACTAGAAGAATGGATAGATGCGATGGACAAAGATCTCGCTCCTCTAACTACCTTTGTACTTCCCGGAGGTCATCCCTCTGCTGCTGCCTTGCACCTTGCGCGGACGATCGCAAGGCGTGCTGAGCGCGCAGTGACCCCGCTCTTCGTTGATGGAGAGCAAGAGATCGACGAGTCTGCTTTTCAGTTCATCAATCGACTCTCGGATTACCTCTTCGTTGCGTCCAGATATGCGAACCAGATCATGGGCGTTCAGGATGTAACGTGGACAAAGGGAGCAAGGGGTGCCGATTCTGCAAAATAGTCAAAGACATGCACGGTGATCCTTTTTTCTTCTTCTGGCTAAACTTCGAGCTCGACTTTCCACCCCAACGATATCACTAAAAATAGTTAGCATACAGTGCTTCTCATATAGTACTTGACTACGTTGTGCAGAGTTCAGAGAAGTTATTGCAGCTTGTGGGCATGGAAACATCCTGTCGTGACAATCATTGGCGAGAGAAGTGGCGAGAGAGGTGTAAGGTTTGTCGCCGCTCACGTCAAGGTAATTGCATGGAAGACAGCGCGCGTATCAAGACAGAACGGAATCGCGATGCTCAGTCTTATTACGGACGTGGACAAATGATCACCACTCTGCAAGCATTCCTGAAATTTTATGCACCGCAAAAGTCTTCAAAGCCCCGCCCGTCTCTTGTGGCAATATAACGTAGATACTGTGTATTGATTAGGTTGTTTGACCCTAGTCACGGCGAAAGGAACAACTTCCGGAAAAAATGGCAGTCCGCCGAGAAGCCTGCTAGCTTGTCAGTTTTTGGTAGATGTAATGAGATAAACTCCACCGCTTGCCTTACTCGTAAAATAAATCTCACCGCCCGGACCTCGCCCAAACCGAACATCTGCTCTCTCCGCACCACCCAATCCAGGCTCTCTCCTGATGACGTCTCGCAAATTGTTCAATACCAGTGGCCGTGTCCTCTCGTTATCGTCATGATCAAAATAGATCTTCGCCTTATAAGTTGGTGCTTGCGTTAAACTGTTTGGTGGTCCAGTTGTTCTGGCCCTCCTCATGTCCGACAACAGTGAGTAATAAAGGGTCCCATCGGAAGGAAAATTTGCATATAGGAATGTGCCTGACAGAGGCGAGCCGTTTTCAACTGGGCAACTACCAGCGAGAGCTTGACCAACAAATCCCGCCCCTCGATTTCCCTCGTGCCCGACGATAACATTCGGGTAGATGTAGCCGTACTTGGCATCATCCCTAGGCAATGGTCCCACCCCATTCACTAATCCGCCAGATGCCTTGTGTACAAACGGCCCTTCTCGGAGAGACCAACCATAGTTCCCTCCGCTTTTCACGATATTTATTTCCTCGACATTGTCCCGTCCCGCATCTGTTACAAACAATTCTCCTCGCTTGCTGAAACATATATTGTGTGGATTTCGGAAGCCAACTGCCCAAAGTTCATTCTTATACTTCGCACTGTTCCTAAATGGGTTGCTACGGGGAACTGTGTAGGGTTGAGCTCCTTTTCGCACGGGATTGATGCGAAGAATCTTTCCAAGAGCGTCGTCTTTCTGGCCACCCCCAGCAATAGCCGATTGCACTGAGCCGTCGCCGTGAGAAATATACAAGAACGGCCCCTTGAATGCTAATTGCTTGATTGGATGGTCATATACGGGCATCCCAACTCGAAGCACTTCCCTGTAGCTGCTGGAGAGCACCTTTTTGTCCTTGAAACTGTACTTCCACTCTAGAAGCACACTGTCTGCGCGAATAAGTTTCGAGGTCCTGGAGAAATACCTGAATTTCGAAGGTGATTCTTTTCTTCTCTCCATCAAACTCGTGTACAGGAATCCATTCCTGTTGAAGTTCGGATGGAAGGCGACACTCCGCAAGCCGCCGTGGGCACTGGTGAAATCCATCTCACGTCCTTTCGCCTCACGCATCGCGCGGTTCACGTCAAAGAACAGTGAAACTTCCCCTCTCATGGAGACTTTGTATATGAGCCCGCCACTTGTGCCAGTGCAAACGTACAAACTGTCACCCCTGAATGTTAAGGATTGAAGTTTGGAAGGTCGACCGCTTGCATTATTAGGGATCTTAGCGAAGCGTCGGACGTGTACTTTCTTGTTCCCCTGTCGAATTGGAGTTCTAACGGGGTTATCAGCCGATACGGTAGCGAGAAGCAAGACGAAAGCCAAAACGAAAACTCGCTCCATTGTGAAACTTGCTTGCCAGAGTTGAAGCCCGCGGAGAAGAGGGCGGAAGGTGATTTATATAGCGACAAGTCAAGGGTCTACAACACCTTCTATGTCATGTTTTACCGCAAAGTTCAAGTACACCGGACGCATGGTACAATTTCTTTGAGACACAGAAGGTAGATCCATTCTGATTTGCCTGTAGGACAAACGAATAGACGATACACTGACGCTCAGCGGGAAAATTGACTAAACATTGAAGCGGAGGTTGGGGCATCCCTTGGATCTGAAGACCTCATTATTTTGTGAAGAAACACGTTCACATTACAACTTTTTCTCAATAGCCTCTCAAATCAAAATGTCATAGTCAAGTGACAGTAGCACATGACAATATGCAACGCACTGAGGACGAAAATCACTTGAATTTATAAGAGAGAGGTAAATTTATGCAAAGGTGGCGTGAATGCCGATTGTCATTCATTCCATTGCGAAATGCTTTCGTTCAACATCCAGGAAACAATGCAACGTAAATGAAGTTGCTGTTCGCTATGCTCTCATCCCACATTCATTAAAAAATCCACCGAGGCATGTAGAGCAGACCTGTGGAAAGATCAATGTGTGGAAGCCATTGACCTCCAGCAGACATTTCGACGAAGTATCGACACGGATATACGCAAAGCGGTCTACATCGAACGATACAACACGACTATCTCCTGTTCGCAATCCTATAAGATGCATGGCATGCAACAAGTGCCTTCTGATAACCGTATCGCCTCTTAAACTTCTCTTTTTCGGTCGCAGATAAATCAGAAGTGGAAGTAGAAAAGGCACAAACAGAAAGATTACAGTGAGGGAGATGACGGGTTCTTCAGAGCGAAGTGATTTACCATTTGCTGCAGCCCTCTACCAATGACAACTAGTATTCAATTCTCATAGCTGCTGGGCGACGAAATATAAAGGATGAGATAGGATTATATAAAGAGACCTTCGCATGCCTGCTAGTGTCCTGCCAGCGAATTCATCACACACGCCGGCATAAGTTTTGGATGTCTTGAGATATCAGCTTCATTTGCATAAAATGCTGCTGGCGGTATTGCATCTGATAGGCAAAAGGCGTGTTCAGATATTCACACGCGAATATTGTCATAGATATGCAGCAAATGTGGTGCACTTGGTGCCAACCGGTACGGCATCGGTTAGAGTACAGTGCCCTTAGGGTACAGTATCTGATCTGGTTTGGACGGGACCGCGGTTAGCACATTTCGGTCGCAAGGACAACCCTCTGCTCTCGTTTAATGGTACTGTACCAAAACATATGTATGAGGGGGTGTGGGCAACAGCAAGTCCCAGGCAGTTGGAAGGACCGGAAAGTAAAAAAGCAACGGTGATTTGACCTGGTTGCGCAACTTGGGGGTGCCCCCATGACCAGAATTGGATGACAGTGGAATGGATGATGAAATCAGAAATAAGTCGGATTATGAAGGGAAGTTGACCGAAACAAGGATTGTCGGCCATGTTTGGGCTGGCAGGATTGTGACTGGGAATGCTGGTGAGAGTTGCAGGCGGAGTGGTGTCCGCAGGGCCTTGACTAGTTGTCTTGTTGTGGTGGAGCCGAACATCCTGGACGGAGCGATGCACTCGAGTCGCGCGCACCGTACTCTTCAAACTGTATCGTCTCATTTCTCATACTGTCAAGAATTGTACCTGAACTTCACGGCTTAATATTCACCAGTGATGCATGCAGTTGTGGCACATCAGTGACGCTTTGTTTCACTGTATCGCGTCCGTTAAAAAAGGCTTCTGAAATCCTGCCAAACAGTATCGCGGCTCCTGCTGGCACTGTACAGTACTTTAAAGTACACCAGTCCAATGCTTACACCAACCGTTTGCCGTACCGAGGGCCTTTGCAATGATGCACTTCCTTTCTGTGTCCTTCATTACCCTGGTCTCAAGAGGATGTCCGCCTACATACTTCAGGTCTTTACAGTTGCCGTCTATGACTTCGCATTCTCTCTCACCTCATCAGGCCTCTCCGGTAACTTGTCGGTCGAAACAATGGGTGTGGGCGAATGGAACGCTTTGGGTTAATGGATGGCACAAGAGCTGTAATTTGGAAGCCTGCTCTCTGCATTGCAGCCACAAACAATTTACACCCGGTCGGCCTCAGGCATTGCATAGCGGAGGGCAAAGCCTCAAATAATTGTCCCACCCGATATAGTCTACTCCCTCCCTTGCGGCTACTCGAGTACAGTACCCTTCCCTGCTATCACCTACCCTTCGAATGGTAGACACAGGTTCGGACACGGAGCTTGCAAACATTGTCTCGCAACCAGTGACAATGCATATTCCCTCCTGCTCCAATCAGTGCCCGAGTTTCAGCGCACAGTAAAGGAAGCATTTCTCATGGTTCCCAGAAGGACGAGAATATGAGAAATATCCAACCAATCGAAACCAGTACGTATGATCTTGCGCTGTGTGCAAGAGTACGGGAAATTCGAGACCATCAATTGTTGGGCTCTCCTCCTAGTTGTCATACCCCAATTGATGGACTCCAAATGTCGCAAAATAGAGAAAAAACAGAAAAGTTAACCGGCAGGACCGGGCGAGTTGAGGGGTCGCGTCTTTTTTACTGTGGGTTCTTCTTGTGCTCGTGCGTGTCCGGGTAGCTATTCTGCCCTGCGCCTCTGGGTATTTATACTACTTCCTCTTGCCCATCCCGACCCCCTTTGACTCTCGTACGTGCAATCCTCTGCTGATAATCGCAGAGAATTGCATTATCAGTAGACTTGCTGGGAGAGGATGTGCACTGTGTTCGGACTGGTGATGTCTAATTTAATTCTGCCCACATTTTAAGCCTTAATAGTGCTCTACGTGCATTAAACGGAATGTGTACGTCACCGGCATGTGGCAGTTTTTTCACACCAAAGGGTCAAAATCGCAGGTTTTTGTGGAAATTGATGGCCATTTTTGAGCTATTCCCAGCACTCTGCCCTTTTGTATCGCTGCAGGGGGTTCTATGGGAATCTACAGAAACACCAATACGCAGCGACAAGCCTCCACAATCCAACACAGCCTGTCCAGTTCACTGTAATTCCTGGGCGTAACGCTACGTGACGTGGTCATAACCAGAACTGGGAGTGCAGGGCTCAAAGCACGTCAATTATATGCTACAGAGCACATCGCACAAACAGCAATTGTGCACTGGTGCCTTCTTCAGCTTGCATGTTCCAACACTCCAGACGATGGAACAGACACAAAAAAACAGATCAGCCCTCGCGCGTGCATTAGATCTCCCCTTCGGATCCCCGCGTGCCACTACTTTCTTGCACCTTGTACAGGATTCTCGTTGTATGCAAGGTAAAAACAAAGCTAAATTTACGTCTCAGACCGCGTATTGAGCCATGCCAGGGCCCTGATGAGGCGATTGCCGCTGATCGAGACTGATCAAATCAATATAATATGAATTCCGCAAACATTAAAATGAACTCGTACATTTGCACATGAACCCAGACGCAAGGTGCAACAGGCACTCGTCATCTCAAGTTAAGTTAGTTGTGCGCAGACCCTCTCAATTTGAGCTGCTGATTCCGTGTTGTATGCTTATTTTAGTGTTCCTAATTTCTTATCGGAGCCATCCCACTTGTCTTGTTCATTTGGTGTATAGGGTAGTGAGCAGAGAATTTGATCGTGAGAGTCGATAGCAGCGGCACCGGAAGGCGACAAGCCGACACGCACCGGAGTCTGTCGCCAGGGCAGCGGTCGGACCACGCTTGGCGAGCACGACAGAAAAAAGAAAAAGAACGACGGTTGGGGAGGCGTTCACCAGCACGGCCTTTCGCGGAGGTGCAAAGAAGTGAGACGCGCGGGTAGGGGGTGTCATGCGTCCCTAGCGAAGGCGGCAATCTCTCCGTCGAGCCCGGGTTCGTGTCCCTTCGCGGCGACTTGCACGGAGTGCGGCTCGGGGCCGTCGAAGCAGTGGTGGTCGCGGGGCTCCTGCGCCGCGATGTGCTCTGCGACTTGGAGTGAGGTCGCGAGGTCGTGTTCGGGCGGGGGCTGGGCGTGCCTCTTTAGTATAATCACCCCCAACGACAAGGGGAGTGAGTACTGACAGTTCGGAAAGACCCCGATCGGCGGGAAGATAGAAGCACGGCCCACCCACGGTACCGAGCACGGGCTCGAGGTAGCGGTGGTAGAGCGGGATCGGCAAGGACACGCGCACGCGCGAACGGTTCTACGCCTCGACGCCCGGGAGCGGTACTGGGTGACGATCCAGTACCGACGGGCGGAGGCCGAGCCGGCTCGTGCGCGTGCTGCGCGCGTCCTTAACCCGCGCGCGGTGCTCCTTCTAGGTAAAACGGACGGAAATACCTCAGAGTAAGCGGGCAGACCAAGCTACAGGATCCTTGACAAGTCCGTGCTTGTCGTCCTCCACCGCCGGCGGTCCGCTCATATTTAATGTACATTGTAGTCTATCATAACTCTGCAGTAGTGCCGGTCTACCGACACTGCAACGCTGTCAGCCGGCGGGGCTGACGGTCCACGTGTAGTACGCGTCGCGTACACGTGGAGGACACGTGTGTGCGCGCATCTGTAAGGCTCGTTGCCTTACTGTTCCTGATCCAATCCTAATCTAATTTCCGTTTGGGGTTATACCACATCACCCCCCCCTCAAGAGTGAACGTCCACATTCACTCCTGAGGCTTGTAGAACCTGTCCGTCCCACTCCCTGAACCCCGAGCAGATCCGACCTGGTATACGAATTTCCTCCCCTTTGCGCACTGTCCCGCTCCGTCCTTGACATCTCCATTTGGTCGTCCCCTCTCGCGTCGCCGCCCGTGTCAGCATGGCCGACCCGCGGTCTATTCCTCTCCCGCAGTCACCCCCGGGCGTCGTGAAGCCAACGATGGCGGAGGCGGTGGTCGTCGGGACCCCGCCGACGAGCGGGCTGGGACTCCCAGGTGCGTCATCCGGACCGCGAGAGGATGGCGTCGTCCTGGCCCAAGCGGGCCCGCTCCCTCCGCCGGGTTTCCAGAAGTCCCGCTCGCGGTCCACGACCGTGTCCTTGGAACTGGTGGCCCCCGGTGAGGGGCCATCCAAGCCGGTCCTTTCGTTTCGCCCGGCTACCCCTTCCGTCCCAGCAGCCGACATCCCGCCTTCCGATCTCTCTGCCGCCCGGTGCGGGTCGGCCGCTCCCCTCGCGTCGGGGGCGTCCCTCAAGATGGATAGCGCGTCCTTCGGTCCCCTGCCCCGTGGTCCCCTTCTCTCTACCGTCGATGGGGAGGGGGAGTCGCCCTCTGCCACTCGGTGGCTAGGGGTACCGTCGTTCGAAGTCCCACCGCTCCCCATCAGCGAGCTACGGTACCCCTGGCGACGCCGCGGTCGCTCGGGGGTAACCGTCGAAGAACTTTCTTCCTGCACATGGCTTCGTTCCGACCTAGCCCGCGTGTTCAAGGTTCACGAAGCTGGTGGTGTGCAGGAGGCGTCGTCGGTTTTACACCGGTTGATGGGCGAAGGCGGCGGCTTCGGGTACCAGCTGCCGGACGAGCTGATCGGAGATCGTACCTTCGCGTACAGTATCGCGGAGGTCCTCTTCGTCGACCGGATGGGATCGTTCCTGTCTAATGTAGGACAGGTCGACCCCCGGCCGTTCGTGTTACCGGAGGTGGCGGGGCTGTACGTGTCGCCCCGCCCCTATGCGTTCACTAGACCCCGGGGTGGCCCTGCAGAAGTCTTCGTGCTCCTTCATGCGTCTCCACGGTGTGGGATTCGCCCACCACGATTGGTCCGCCTATCGGCGGGAGAACGAGGCGGACGGTCGCGTCGTTACGACGTCTGCCTTCGCGTCCGGCCTGTCTCCGGAAGACTTCCCCGCTCTCCCTGTCGACGTGAGGGAGAGCTTTCCCTCGCTCGGAGTGCACCCGCTTCTGCCTCCGGTCTTGAAGCATTTTGGGATTGCATGTGCCAACCCGCAGCACCCAGCCCACTCGCGGCTCGCGTATAATTATGTGCGCGAGTGGGCTTGGTCCGTGTGCTGCGCGTTCATGTCCGAGGCGCCCATGAACAAGCGAGTTTTCATTCAGGCGGACTCTACAGTCACGTGCGTAGGACGCGTCGTGTCCGGCCTTCCTGATGCCGCCCTCTATTCGACAGAGCACGGGTTCTCCCACGTCCCCTGGACGTTCGCCCAGGCCGTGGGCCTTATGGTCCGTGCTGGCGAGATCAGCTCGCGGAACCATCACCCGTGGATGGACTATACCACCGGGGCCCGGGGTTCCTTCGTCACATACGAACCGGCGTCGAATGCCTTCGTCGCTAGCTCCGTTCCCGTCCCCTTGGTTGTCGGCAACACGGGTAAGAGGGGAGGCGTCGGTTCCGAGAGTCGGCAGAACCGGCGAAAGCGCTACCGGGACCTCGACGCCGCGTGCGTGGATCCCGCTGGTCTCAACCTGAACTCCTACCGTACGATGTCAGGGGTCGGTCGCGCCGAGGCAGGGGGCCTTGCCCCTACAGGGGCCATCCTCCCCGTCCCGCCTCTTGATGAGGGGGTGCAGGCCACGCCGCCGGCGCACTGTGTACGCGACCTCGTGCTCCCCCGAGGGGAGCTGGTGGCCGTTCCCAAGGTAGTACGGGCCCTGGGGATCGCCAGCCAGCGGATCTGGACGGTAGGCTGGCTGGTGGGTACCCTCACGGACTGGTTTCTGGCTCGGAGTGACGAATCGCGCGGTCTTCGTGACGACCTGGCGGCGCGCTCCGCAGAACTTCAACGGGTGACCCAGGAGGTGGCCACTATACGCGAGGCGTCCGAACGCCAGGCCGTCGTCTACGAGCGAGTCCTGCAGGAACGCGAGCGCTATCGACGCGAACGCGACCATCTGCGATCGGCTCAGTCGGTAACCTTGCGGGCGGGTGGCCCTCTTTCTAACGCTCCGGTCCCTCCCGTCATGCGCGATCCGTACGCTGATTATGAGCCCGGTCCTCCCCCTCCCCGAAACTGGGCGTCCGGGGAGGGCACGCTGCATGTCGTCATGCCTAGCCTCGCCGAACTGGACAACGAGACACCTCGGCATCCGTGGTATTGTCCCCCGGATAAATATGCTTCGGGGTCTCGCGGGCCCTCGAACGATGAGGGTCGCCGACGGCGCGGTCTGGTCGTCAACCGCGCGGTGCCCTTCTTCCCTTACGTCAGCGAGAACGACACAGTAAACATTGCTTCCATCGTGACGCGTTTCTTCGAGTCCGTTCGTTGCTTCTAATTCCTCTCTGTCATCGGCGTGACACAGCACGCCCGCCCGTGTTTTTCTCAAAGCGGAGGAGAAAGGGGCGAAGCGCAGCGCGTTGTCTTCGTCTCGCGCGTCCCTCGCCACTCGGGGCGAGGGCGCGCGGCGCAGCGAACGTCTGTCTTAACGTCCTGCCCCTTCGTCGTCCGGGGCGGAGCACAACGCGTTGTCTTCGTCTCGCGCGTCCCTCGCCATTCAGGGCGAGGGCGCGCGCGGCAGTCGTCCTTCTTGAGGCCTCTCGCCGTCGGCGGCGAGGGCGTGCGCGGCGAGGTCTGTCTTAGGTCTCGCGCCCCTCGCTGTCCGGTCGCGGAGGCGCAGTGCGCGGACTTCGTCTTTATCTTTCGGGCGTCCCTCGCCACTCGGGGTGAGGGCGCGAGGAGCGGCGCACTTCCTCGTTAATCGCTGCTTGCTGTCGGCAGCGAGCGCTCCGCGTTCGGCATTTGTTCTTTCGCCGGCGCCCTTCGCCATTCGGGGCGAGAGCGCGGGGTGCAGCGCGCGTTTTTAGTCTCGCACGTCCCTCGCCATTCGGGGCGAGGGCGCGTCGCGCAGCAGATGCTCTTGTTCCGTGCTCTTGCCGCTCGGGGGCGCGTGTGGTGTCGTGGTGTCCGTCCTGTATTCGGACCGGGGGCGGACGTGTGTACCCATGGGGTGACGTCGTTCGCCTTGTTACCAGTCGTCGGTGGAGGTGCTACCGTGCCCATGCACGCAAGGCACGTGCCAGTGAAATTTCCTCCCCTTACTTTTTTGCCAATTTCGCAGGCTGGGGGAGGCGGTGATTTGGTGACGGCGGGAGCGTGGTTGGCGCGTGCCGTGCATCGCCGAGCGCCGCTCACGTGTAACGTTCTCCTCTTCTCGTCATTTTCCGTATCATGAGGCACGCGTCGGTGGCTGATTCGAGGTGTCTCGAGTCCGTGGGGGTATAAAACTGACCCTCCGATCGGGTTGCTCTGGCCCAATCCCCCGTTGGCAACTGTCTTGTGGCGCGCTCCACCGGACGCGACCCTATGCTGCATAACCCCCGTCTGCGTGTCTCGCACGTCTCCTCGTACACTGCCCACAGCGACTGGACGATGATCTTGCCTTCCGTCGGGTCGACAGACTCGCCTGCGGGTTGACGGCCCTGGTGAGACCAGGCCATCCCGCACCTTGTCGGCGGTTCGGCAGGTGTGCAATTTTGCCGTACGTACTGTCTGTCCTCCTTCCTCATGCTGGATTGCGTATGCCGAGAATTCGGCAGACATTCTGAAAGAACCGGGCCGTGAACTGTGCTCCATTGTCGGACAGCAGCTTGACCGGCGGTCCGTACACGAATACACAATGGTGAACGAAGGCTTGTGCGATGTGCGCAGCTGATATCTTGTTCAACGGTACGGTTCGTATCAGTTTCGAGTATCGATCGCTGATCACGAGAATATACCGATTTCCTCGTTTAGTTGTAATTAGCTTGCCGAGGATGTCGATGGCGACAAACTCCAGCGGAGCTTTGGGCGTGAACAGCTTCATTTCCTTCGTATTTCTTCTTAACTTCACCCTTTCCCACGCATATGCGGCGCAATTTTTCGCAACTGCATAGCAGTCTAGAGCCATCGTAGGCCAGTAAAAATATCTTCTAAATGTCTTGTAAAGTTTCCTGCCTCCCGGGTGTCCTGCCAATTTTGCGTAATGGCTTAACCCTAGGACGCGGTCCCTCAACGATTGTGGTATCACCACTTGTACAAACTCCGCCGCGGTACGGCATAGAGTTCCTTCGAATTCCTCGGTCTCCATGGTGAACGTTTTCACCTTTCCGGCGTCCATTTCTTCCTTGATGCGGTTGCAGAAAGGGTCGACGGCTTGCTCGCGAATGAGCTCCTCCGGAGTGACAGCTTGGAATTGATCGAGGCGCCCAGGGGCGGTCCCCCCTCAAGAACGAGGATGTCGTCTAACGCGTTAAAACTGTCCTCGTCCTCCACTGTACCTTCGGTCGGTTCGGCCATAAAGCATGGGATTTCGTCGTTGATTTCGTCGACGGTTTCTCCTGCGGTCCGTAATCTTGACAGGCCGTCACATTGGCTGTTCGCCTTGCCCTTCTTGTACTTGATTTCGAAATCAAATTCCAAGAGGCGGAGCCTCCATCGGATTAATCTCCCGCTGGGGTCGGTTACGTTCATCGACCACCTCAATGAGGCATGGTCGGTATTCGCAATGAAGTGCTCGTCATATAGATATGGTCTCAAAGTCTGTACGGACAAAATTACCGCTAGACATTCTTTTTCTGATACAGAATAGTTTCTCTCGGCTGCGGCAAACGTTCTTGAAAAGAACCCGATGGGTTTACGTTGCGCATCCGGATGCATTTGAAATAATGCAGCGCCTATTTGATAGTCGCTTGCATCGGTATCTACCGAGTAGGGTAGGTCTTTCTTCGGCAGCGCCAACACCGGCGGTGCCAAGATGGCGTCCTTGAGCTTATGAAAAGCTTTCTTGCACGGTTCGTCGAATCCTTCCAACTGGACCAGTTGTCCCTTCTTCAATAGTAGATTGAGCGGATGCGCGATTTTCGCGTAATGTGGGACAAACCGACTGTACACATTACAGAGTCCTAAGAAGCTTCTGAGCTGCGTCTGCGTTTGAGGGTACCTCACTTGTTCCAACGGCGCGATGCGAGCGTCATCAACCTCCAATGTACCTGGCCGAACGACATGGCCCAGGTACTTGATCTTTTCGACGAAAAATTCGCACTTGCGAAGCTTGAGCTTCACTCCTGCCTTCTCCAACACAGACAGTATTTCATCAACATGACCAATGTGTTCTTCCCAAGACTACGAAAAATCAGGAGAGATATTCCGTCTAAGGTGAAGAAGAACAACACGTTCACAGGGGAGGACGGGGTCCTTGTGTTGGATTTTTTGGCAAAGTTAGTTCAGGAATTTGACACTCAAGACACGAACGAGGGGCAAGCGATCCGCTTGTTACCCGAATTTCTAAGCGGCATCGCCTTGAGACAGTACACTTCGGTGTCTCAGACGGCCGGGTCCCATCACGGAAAGGTGTCCGTTTGGCCAGAGGCCGTACAGTGGTTGTTGAGGAGTTTGGCAACCGACGAGGCGATCCGTCAAGCCGTGCTCGCATTACGAGAAGTTCAGCAGAGATTGTCTGAAGACGAGACGGAATTTTACATTCGCCTAACAGACGCGAGTAATCGCTGTGGGAATGTTTATTCTATGGAGAAGCAAATGACCATGTTCATCGAGGGGCTAGATGCCAGTATTAAGCCCTAAGCCCATGGTCTCGCAGTATCGACAACATAACCGAGATGTCTCATTTTTGAGAGTGGTAAATTACGCAAAGGCGCATGGCTCGGCGAGCCGCGCCAAGAACAAGAAGACCAAGAAGGTCACGATTCAGACTCCGTCGACTTTCAGAGCGGGGAACAAGCCGAGGGCTTCTTATCCCGGTCGTAAAGGTCACGCCGTCGTCCACTTAGCCCAGTCAAGCTCCGCGTCAGATGAACTCGGTGCGCACGGAAGCAGCAAAAATCATTATGAAGGAGCATTGGTAGCCCAAGGCAATTTTATTGAACCATCGGAGGGCTACGGACACGAGGACTACGGGGCCAGCGGGTCGTCAACTTTACCGACGCCCACATACGCGACGGAGTCGTTTTCAGAGCCCACGGATCCCGTGATGATGTTCCGGGGGCGCGGTCACAGGCCGGCGCCGGGCATTCCGATGGAAAACAAGGGTACAACGTTTCGAAGGCCAGGCTGGATTGGAAGGCCGCAACATCAAGGAAGGCCGCCGGCCCGTGGAGGACCTAGGCCGCAATATCCCGTCAAGAAGCACGGACTGGTGTGCTATCACTATTTCGAGAAGGGGCACGCCGTGCCAACGTGCATTCTTTCCCTCCGGGAAATGCACCGAGTTTTGGGAAATTATGAGGCGTTGTCTCCGATGGAGAGGTTAGGGATACCATCGACGAGTTATCTGAAGGTCAAGAATTAGTTCTATTCGCAGACGGCGAGCACGCAGAGTGCTTCAACGCCGAGGTCGAACCAACCCTTCAGAGGGCCCGCCGCGGGGCCCGCGTCGTCGGATGTGAGAAGGAACCCGCCGCCGCAGGGAAACTAGAGAGGGGAATCTCGAGGGAGTCACGAGAGGCGCAGGTTCAACGTACTGCGTCCGGGACTCAGTCCCGTTCCCCGTCTCTAGCAAGAAGGAAAGGCCTGGACGAGGAGGTAGTTGGAATAGTGGATAGGCCGAAGGAGCCGACTGTTGTCAAGAAAATTCTAAGTTGAGACAAGGATCGTCCGATGGATCAAATTCGTACGCCCTGGTACAGGGTTAAGCTACAAGAGTGTCCTGACAAGATCTTGGTCCTCGCCCGAAAAAACTACAAAATTTACGCGGATATTGGAACAACGGTCGGATTGATGAGTCGAGTGTTGTCCGTGTTGGACACAGGTGCCGGACCGAATTTGGTTCGAAGGTCGGAACTTCCGGCAGGAATGGAAATGTTGGTGTCCTACGGACCGACCCAAGACATTGGCGACGCGAACAATGGGCCACTCCGGACTCTCCGCACAATTAAAATGCGTGTGAGGCTTGGAAGATTTGTGGCGGCAGCCGAGTTTATTGTATGCGAAAAACTAGCCGTCCCGCTAATTCTAGGCGCGGACTACTGTGACCGGTTTGTGGAAGCAATTTATCCAAGGAAGAAAACGGTTGAATTGGCGGATTTCTCGGAGGCTCCGATAGTTAGGCGGTTCTCGACGAGAAAAGGGAAGAAGAATCTCGTCCCGGGAGAGGACGAGAATGATGGAAAGGGGGAGTGAATTTCCCCTAAGGTAAAAGTGGCAAGAGCCACGACTACGGAGCCAGAGACGGAACGCGTGGTGGAATGCACCTCGAAGAGAGCGGGCTTGGTTGTGGTTCAGCCGTACTCATCGTTGTACGAAAGGCACGGGTTGACATGCACGAATGGTGTCGTTCAGGTTGAGCCTGACAGGCCATTTCGTTTACTCGTTGCGATTTTTAGGACGTACCCTGTCAGGGTGCAAAAGGCCAAGTGGTGGCAGAATTATTACCGCACCCGAGGGCCGCGCTCGAGATCAAAACCACCATTGGTGAAGTTCTCGGAATTGAAGAAAGCAAGAGGGAAATTTTTCCTAATTTCACCAAGACGCCTAAGGGCGAGACAAGATGCGAACCGTCGGAGCAAGCCCGCGAAGACCAGCCAGAAGAACGGTCGAGTGGGCTCTCTGCGACGGCATCGTCGAAGCCGGAGCAGCGGATTGAGCCCCCACCGACGGACGTGGAGGACCTCGACGTGAGCCACGTGCCGGAACGGCTGCACGAGCGGTTCCGACAGATGTTGAAGAAGTACTCTAAGATGTGGGATGGGACCCTTGGTGAAATTAATACCACCGTCCACCGGATCAAACTGGTCCCGGAGACCAGGCCCATTGCACAAGCTCCCTACTGAGCCGGTCCAAGGGCTCGGGAGGTCGAGGACGCAGAAGTACAGAAGATGTTAGAGGCAGGAGTCATCGAACCGGCGCAGTCAGAATGGACGTCGCCCGTTTTATCAGTGCCCAAGCTGGACGGATCGATGCCCTTTTGCGTAGACTACCGCAGGTTAAACGCGGTAACGGTGAAGGACACGTACCCTTTAGCGCGCATGGATGAGTGTCTGGACTCGCTTGGTGACACCAAGGTTTTCTCCGCGTTGGACGCGATCTCGGGATATTGGCAGATACCTATCCCTGAGTGCGACCGCGACAAGACCGCATTTTCGTGTCACTCAGGTCTGTATCGCTTCTCAAAAATGCCCTTCGAGCTAACCAACGCGCCAGCGACGTTCCAGAGAGCAATGGATATCCTGCTCTCTCCGTTCCGTTGGAAATGCTGTTTGGTGTATCTGGATGATACAATAATTTTTAGCAAGTCGTGGGAGGAGCACATCGTGCACGTGGATGAAATACTTTCCGTATTGGAAAAAGCAGGTGTGAAGCTCAAGCTTCGCAAGTGCGAATTTTTCGTCGAAAAGATCAAGTACCTGGGCCATGTCGTTCGGCCAGGTACATTGGAGGTTGATGACGCTCGCATCGCGCCGTTGGAACAAGTGAGGTACCCTCAAACGCAGACGCAGCTCAGAAGCTTCTTAGGACTCTGTAATGTGTACAGTCGGTTTGTCCCACATTACGCGAAAATCGCGCATCCGCTCAATCCACTATTGAAGAAGGGACAACTGGTCCAGTTGGAAGGATTCGACGAACCGTGCAAGAAAGCTTTTCATAAGCTCAAGGACGCCATCTTGGCACCGCCGGTGTTGGCGCTGCCGAAGAAAGACCTACCCTACTCGGTAGATACCGATGCAAGCGACTATCAAATAGGCGCTGCATTATTTCAAATGCATCCGGATGCGCAACGTAAACCCATCGGGTTCTTTTCAAGAACGTTTGCCGCAGCCGAGAGAAACTATTCTGTATCAGAAAAAGAATGTCTAGCGGTAATTTTGTCCGTACAGACTTTGAGACCATATCTATATGACGAGCACTTCATTGCGAATACCGACCATGCCTCATTGAGGTGGTCGATGAACGTAACCGACCCCAGCGGGAGATTAATCCGATGGAGGCTCCGCCTCTTGGAATTTGATTTCGAAATCAAGTACAAGAAGGGCAAGGCGAACAGCCAATGTGACGGCCTGTCAAGATTACGGACCGCAGGAGAAACCGTCGACGAAATCAACGACGAAATCCCATGCTTTATGGCCGAACCGACCGAAGGTACAGTGGAGGACGAGGACAGTTTTAACGCGTTAGACGACATCCTCGCTCTTGAGGGGGGACCGCCCCTGGGCGCCTCGATCAATTCCAAGCTGTCACTCCGGAGGAGCTCATTCGCGAGCAAGCCGTCGACCCTTTCTGCAACCGCATCAAGGTAGAAATGGACGCCGGAAAGGTGAAAACGTTCACCATGGAGACCGAGGAATTCGAAGGAACTCTATGCCGTACCGCGGCGGAGTTTGTACAAGTGGTGATACCACAATCGTTGAAGGACCGCGTCCTAGGGTTAAGCCATTACGCAAAATTGGCAGGACACCCGGGAGGCAGGAAACTTTACAAGACATTTAGAAGATATTTTTACTGGCCTACGATGGCCCTAGACTGCTATGCAGTTCCGAAACATTGCGCCGCATATGCGCGGAAAGGGTGAAGTTAAGAAGAAACACGAAGGAAATGAAGCTGTTCACGCCCAAAGCTCCGCTGGAGTTTGTCGCCATCGACATCCTCGGCAAGCTAATTACAACTAAACGAGGAAATCGGTATATTCTCGTGATCAGCGATCGATACTCGAAACTGATACGAACCGTACCGTTGAACAAGATATCAGCTGCGCACATCGCACAAGCCTTCGTTCACCATTGTGTATTCGTGTACGGACCGCCGGTCAAGCTGCTGTCCGACAATGGAGCACAGTTCACGGCCCGGTTCTTTCAGAATGTCTGCCGAATTCTCGGCATACGCAATGTGTTCACAACTACGTACCACCTGCAAGCCAACGGCCAAGTTGAGAGGTTTAACCGCACGCTGACTTTGGCGTTGCAAAAATATGTTGGAGAGCATCCCAAGGCCTGGGACCTATTTTGCGACACTGTGACGTTCGCATACGACACGCAAGTTCATCGAACTACGAACATCGCGCCCTTTGAGCTGGTGTTAGCTCGGGCGCCGAGAAGCATTGCGTTACAAGCCCAGCCAAGTTTAGAAGGATTTAGCTCGAATCGAGCGTACTACCTGAAATGGCAGTCGTGGTTGGAAAGCCTAATAAAAGGCGCTGATAAGAGCTTGCGAAAAGAACAAGCGCGCTACAAGCGAAACCTTGACGCACGGCTCCGCAAACCGAGGTATGACATCCCTTCAAGATCTTACGTATTCCTTCGGAAAGAGCAGGGCACGGCCGCCGAGCCGAAAGATAAGTTGGCACAAGTGGCTACGGGTCCGTATCAAGTGAAGGAGTCAACTGAGAATACGGTCGTCATTGCCATCGGCGACCAAGAAGAGCGCGTGTCGCGAGATAGGGTCGAATTAGCCCCTATTCCCATGGACTGCACGCCGATAATCGGGCTACGACAAGCGCTACAGTTCCTCAATCGAGAAGGGGAACGGGAAGAACCCGCCGAGCAAGCGAAGAATACAACGGATGAAGGACCGTTGATAAATCAGGAAGCTGCGGGCATCCCGCCCGATCTACAAGAGATGGGAGGTTCGGAAGAGCAGGATGAGGATGAGTCGTTGGCTCTTCGGAAGGGGAAGGACAGTTGGACACGCAGGAAGAAGGAACCGAGAGTCCGGAGTATGTAATCGGCAAGATCGTGGACCACGGCTACGACGGGGAGAAATTAATTCTCAAAGTGAGATAGTATGGGTATACCCTCAAGGACGCAACGTGGGAACCCATTGAGCAATTGCCCCGCAGCGCGGCCGTCACGTATTTCCGAAGGAAAAGATTATCCTTGCCCGCGCAGGTCGGGCAAGCGCAATCAGAATAGTGGTAATCAAGAATTTCACATGTCAGCGTCAGTGCGGTATTCCGCACTGGGCAGAGCAAGCCGACCTGCGGGTCAAGAAAAGGGGAACGATGAGATGGAACGAACCAGGTGAGTGGCCTTCAGACAGCCACCCGCAAGTAGAGCAGCGCGCACGAGTAGGATGAGCGTCGCGATGAGATACTCAGGTCGGAAGTGGCGTAACGATGTGCCAAGCGAAGAAAGAACGCTGGAAGAACGGGTACATGGACTGGATAATCCACCTTTTTTACTCTTACCTTCATAAGTGTTCGGTCTCGTTTTTGTTTTATTTGTGATTGCTTTTGTGTTGTTCTATTTTATTATATTTTTGAGACGTTAGGGACACGACCCCGCACCGTGGAGGTCGGTCAGCAAGTCTATGAGGAGTCCAAGTAGGACATCGAAGAGGCGATGATCTTCGAGATCAATTCCGCCTTTGACAAGGTTACGGCCGACGCCCGCGTCGCGGGATTCTCACCATTCAGGGCAAGGCCGAGGAGGAACTAAGAGACGTAGGAGAAAATGACTCTACGACGAGTGTTCCTACGTCATAGATAGAGCCAGAAGGAGATGACGCACTACACACATTTGGAACATACACGCAAAACTGCCGGATGCCCGTGAAATTACGAATGGGATCAGTGGTCCACACGTGCGTGAAGCGTAATTTATTTGAGAATTTAAGGGGTGTCGAAAGCGAACTATTGAGCGAGCGGTATCAGAGCGAACGCCAGCCTTTTCAACTCGCCTCGCATGTGTTGAGCAGGCTCGACAAGCCGTGAGACGGACGTTTAACAAATGAGAGGATCCCCGAGCAAGGACAATGTTCATGCCTACAGGAGATTGAGAAATCGCCAGAGGGGATGTCGTCCCAATGGGTCGTTGCTGTTGATCCGCCGATTGCGACAAACACCACCGCAACCGTATTTTTTACTGCGAGCAGCGTACTCATCGGGTCATAACGATGACCTCTCTTTTCTTTTCTTTTCCTTTTCTTCGTTTCGGTTTTGTTTATTTTTTTGATGTCGAAGACACAGCCCCGGGGAACGTCCGGTGGACCTAAGAGAAAGAGGGAGGTGAACCAAGTCGTCCAATAACAAGAAGAGAAAAGAAAATGGATGCACGACGTTGATGGCAAACCAGGTGACATTAGTTAGATTAGAAAATATATATATATACGTAGCGAACGCCGTGAGACAGGACGGAGTCCGAAAGACGCGTGCTCTACGAGTGACCGTGCACGACGATAAGATTAAGGCAGAGCTTCCCGGAGGGGCATACTTCACGTCGTTGGGGAAAGGCTGAAATGGCCGATGGCTGGTTGAAGGACTGTGTGTAACTGAGGAAGTGTCTAGTGGCAACCAGACGGCGGCATAAATGGGAGAGCGGAGCGCGTTTGAAAGGGGGTAAGTGAAGGAACAAGCGCGGTTCTGTATTCGTGTGTGTGTAGGCCTACCGATTAGGTTGTGTCGGTCGCAAATGCTATACACTCGAATATCCCCCATCCCGCGCAAGTTGGTTATTCTCGCTGACACTGTGGGGGCAACAGGGAAAGGAGGAGCAGACTACTGTCCTCCACGGTGGACACGGGGGTGCGTAAGACGGACGAGTGGATTACCTTTGAGCCGAGAGAGAAGGTGTTCAAAGGATGTAACTGATGTGCATGTGTACGCGGGCAAGGCGAAGCAGGAAGAAGTGGATGATGAGATGTGCGACGAGGCTGAGGTATTGGTAGGAACGGGTGACGGAGGCGTGGGAGGTGTACCTCTTGAGGATGAGGAGATGCACCACGATGCGAGGGAAGAGTCCGAAGGGAAGGCAGTTGTCGTTGGATGGACCATCGAGTAAGTCGCGGGACATCCCGGAGTGTAATTCGAGGGGGTGTTACTTCCGGACACCCCCGAGTACACCGCTCGGAATGTTTAACTAATTTTAAGGAAAGAGCGACGCGGTCGAGCGCATGGGACGCTGAGCCTTTTTGGGATAAGTGTGCTGCACACGAATCGTGACCACGACGAGCGTTGCTTCTGTCGAGACAACTTCATCCGCTCGAGCTTATATCTCTTCTTTGTCAATGTTTTTGTGTTGTTTTGTATCGATCAACAGGACCTCGTTACAGAGGAGAAGTAGAAGGAAACGGATCGTCTGGTAGACGACCAACGATCATTGCAATAAGACTTCAGACAAACCCACGGAGATACACCAAGCGACGCCCCGCGTCGCAGCTTACTCGCGATTGAGGGGGAGTTCTTCCCTTTACCTGTCCAGGGTACCTTTTTCTTTAAGGTTGAAACCCGATCCCGCGGCATGACGCCAGCCCCTTCATCATACCTCGACGACCAGTGCTTCCGTGGTACCCACAGTCCGCTGCAAGGACGGAGAATTTGGAAAAGCCAACGGCTTGTAAGAAGCGCAGAAGGGCAGGAACGTTGTGAGGAGTAACACCGTCAACGAGCCACGTGCCAGACACTGACACGAGCGCACACGGCGGATTGTCGAAGGGAGAACAACTCCACAGGAAAGAAAACGTCGCTCGATGAGCTTGTTACCAATGACCCAGCCGTTGCTTGTAGCATCTGACGACGTCTAGCTCATGTCTTTTCCTTTGTTCGTTTCCAACCATGAGCGCTTTGTCATGGAGGACCCACCTTACTTTCTTTCGCATTCCTTTCATTTTCGTTCTACAGCTCATGCTTCGATTGTTTATTTATTTATTTTTCTCTCCACTTACTTGGGGGAGCGACATGACAAAGGCAAGGAGTTCTCGACGACGCATCGCCAACGGTGACGCGTTTTTCTCCGCGGTTAGCTCGAAATTGTCAAACGCGTGCATCAACGTGCCGCAACCGCGACGACGGCCCCCTTCATTCGGACAACGTCGCTCTCGCAAGCACACACCTTTTTCTGTTTTCTTTACTTGTCTTTTTATGTGTCCAACACATTTTTTTGGTGGACCCCTACCGTATGGGAGGTCCTCCATCAATATCCTGACGTCGTCACTGCTCCTTACTGTTGTGGGGGCGCCCGGCGCGGATGCGTGTCGAGCGACAGTCGATAGACGATCGGAATGATTGGAGAATCAAGGAATGTATACCCTGACGACGTCACCTAACACGAAAAGACCCTCTCTCAGACTTGGCATGTGCGCACACCTATTGTGTTACGGACTCTCTATGAAGACGGACACGTCACGAAGTAGACCATGTTTTCGCCGGGTCCGTCGGAATGTTTTTTTCACGGGTAGAACATAAGAAATGGATCCCGGGACCCCTCGTGGACGTACCGATGAGGTAATAAGGCATCAAGGAACTTGACGTGGAGGTAAACAGCGGGACGCTCTGTGCCTGTTGACGACGTCGCGCATGGACAACGGAATGAGCGAGCTCGCTCCTTCCCGAGGTCAGGGAAATTGATGAGGCCTCAAATGGAAACAAAAATGCAATGAGGAGTTCCGACGCAGCAGGGTATCGAGGCGAGGACGGAGTGTTAGGATCGGAATCGATGTGGCCAACAGGACTAGCATGTTGGGAATCAGGGGGTAATCGAGGGATGGAAGGAAGACTTAGAGGGTCGTGGGAAGTGGAAGAAAAGCCCACGCCATAGCGATTGCGTTTGGTACCACCACTCGAATGGCTCGCAGATGAAGGAAACATGAGGCCCGTCTTGCTCTTGCACTTTCATCGATTACCGGATGCAGCGGTGTAGGGTTATGAGAGAAACGGCGAGGAGATTATACGATGGTGGAGCGGCGTACAAGAGCGCTCGGAAGGGGGATATGTAGTGCAATACGCACCTGAAAAAAGAAAAGGGGTGAAAAGAAAGGAAATATTTGGATATGAAAAGTAGTCCGGGTTGGGGGACACACGTGTGAATAATTGCACAGTTTTAATTTTTAATTATTCTATTTTATTTAGTTAATTAGTTGCCATTAATTTTGCTGACACTAGATTAGATCTAGGATCTGGCGCCGCGAGCTACTGTAGAGGCTCCGGCGGGGCGATATATACCTTAGCCCTCTGACCACCAAGTCAGTAAAGGTAACCCGAGTTGCCGGAGTTAGATCTCGCCTTCGTCGAAGACCACGTCCGTTCACGCGACGCGCTTCCCTTCTACGCTGCTAACGACATCCTCTATTGCTCGGGGTCTCATTCCTTTTCCTTATCCTTTTACCTTTTCTATCTCTACATCCATTTTCCCTTAATTGTGTTGGTTCCATTGGAGTCGGTCCCGACCGATCCGGTGTAGGTGTTTTAGCCATCGGGCAACACGTTGTGTAGCGCTTTTACTGTTTCAAGTTCCGTAGGAAGGCTGTCGCAACGACGCCTCCGCCGAAGGCCTTACTGTATAAGACAGAGTTGGTACCACCAACCGCGATCGCGATCGCGCTGGTGAGGGTGTTTTTAGCCATCGGGCAACACGTCGGTAATGGCGTTGCTACACCGTTACGATCCCGTCGGGTAGTGCTGAACAAGCCCCCGTCGAAGACCTTGAATTATACCCAAGGTGCTGAAGACGCTCGTCGAGCATTGGCCTTACAACCCAGCGAACCGCGGTTACATTCTCGTAGACAAGCCCAACCAGCACTCGCCGAGCACTCAAGTTTTCGCAAGTCTCTACCGCCATTATCCTCCCGGGCAGGGCATCTTTCCTTACCCCCCCGTCCGAGTTGAGCTACTGTGGGGGCCGCAAGCCTACACAAGGGGAAAGGGAGTCTCGAACGCTCCGTAGCTCGTGCCATCGGCAGTGGTTGTTTCTGTTGCTGTTTTTCTTCTTTTTGTTTGACCGTCGGACTGTGTTTGCGGCCTTCCAGGCACATTGCACTACAATGGGGAGCAATCGCCTACAATGGTACCTCCGATTTGGTTTTTGTTAATGAAAAGCAGGACTCAAACGTTTACTGTAACTTTGTGGAGGGTAGATTGCTCCCATTTGCAGAGGAGACAGTTGGAGATACGTTTATTTTCCATCAGGACAACGCGGCAACGCATAAGAGTCATTACACTAAGGATTGGTTGGATGCGAATGATGTTTACACCCTACCATGGCCCGCCAAATCTCCCCCACTTGGACCCTATGGAGAACGTCTAGGGCATACTGGCACGTGCAGTCTATCATAATCATCTTCAATTTACATCTATTCATGATTTAGAGAAGACGATTGGGAGTTGCTGGTATGATATACCACGTGACGTCCGCAGGTGCCTTTTTGAGTCCATCCAGAGTTGTTGTTTTGCTGTAATTGAAAAGAAAGATGGGCCGACTCGTTACTAGTATGTCTGCATATGTTACAGTAAAACATTTATTTCGGTCCTATAGTAATTTCGCCCGAAAGATTGGTCCTTTGTCGTATTTCTATATTTGGTGAGCATATCCTCAGATATTTGTAAAAAGCGGCAGCGGTTTCTTGGATTACAGTATCCAAGTCTACCAGCACCGCCCTGCCCTTTGCTGTCAGCGTTCTGTACGCCGATGTGCACGTATCCTACAACATGGTCCTATAATTTTTCGGGGAGCGTACTGTACGCCTCAATGTACACTGCGTGGAAAGGGGTGAAACTCCACTGAAAATAAGGCGAGTCTGTAAGCACTTACAGCAAGCCGGGCGTCTCGCTGCACTGGCCTCGGCGCCAACCCACAAGTAGGAAATTCAAGCTGTTCTATCCCACTTCCTCTCCTCCCCATCTCTGTTTCTCCTCACGAGAATTTCCCCCCCAGCGCGAGGCGGTGACGCATTCTGCAGAGTGCGGCAAGCGCACTCCGAGAGATGACTGAACAAGCTCCTGAACAGTCCAAAGTCTTGCGGCCCCACGCAGTCGTGCAGCCCGCACTCGCTGTGAGAGCAGCATGAGAAAGCGCGGTACCATCGCGTCGGGACTACGGGGACGTGGTGTCAGAGCTTAGCTCTCTCTCCAGATGGTATGAGTATGAAGCGTCTCCGAGGGGGGCCCCACGTGCCCGATACGCACACGAGGTACTTTAAACCCCTCGCAGACGCCTTGATCTCTGAGTTGAAGTCGAGGGACCGGCGGTCGGCTAATGAATGGGAATACGTTAACGCTGCTGGAGTGTGGACTGAGTCGGGTGTTGCGGCTTTTGGAATTGCCAAGGAAAAGACGGAGGACGTACCAAGCCTGGCTCGCAACTTGGTTCTTAGGGAGAAGGCGATAAAAGCTGTGCTGGAGGTATTTTCTATGACGGCGCAGTTCTTTAGGGATATCACCGAGCAGGGGGTAGATGTTGCACGGCAGATGTACTTCTTGGTGGAGCATGGGCGTGACGATGTGTTCTGAATCTTACCGCTCCGCCAAGAAGTCGCTGAAGAGTAATCCGGACGTCAAGGCTCCGAAGATGGTGGCCAAGGCGCGTTTGGCGACGGCTACGAGCGAAAAGCACACTGGGTCACCGCAGGCGGAGCCTAGAGATCATTAATGGCAAGAGAACGAGCCGGTGTCGAAGAAATTGGAAGAACGGGAGCACCATGGTGGCGAGAGGCGGCCCTCAAAGCGGACGGTTGGAGTTCAGAGGTGGGGGCCAGTGAGCACCTGACGAGGCAGATCCGATACGGAATATTGGATCTCCAATCAGTGTCCCTCGAAGAGGAGTGGTACTAAGGAAGCTCCCCCAGTCGGAGAAAGACGGGATGTTTGGAAGGGATGATCTGCAGAGGGTATGCAAGGAGGAGCTGTGCGAGCGCGTGGGGTACGAAGAGGCGATGGAGGCGGCGCAACGTGTACGGATGGGATCTTCAGCTTTCACTGTGTGGCAGGGAGAGTGCTTGGACAAGCGCGGGCGGTTTGTAATTAATTTTAAAACGCCGGCGAAAGCACGGACTGAAGAGTTTAATCAAGATGGATACACTGAAGTCATTCGCGACGGAACTGCAGGGTGCAAATACACTCATGTCGTGGAAAATTAAGAGTGGGAACCGCCATTTCTAGCTTCACTCACGCATGCGCGAGTTCTTCGTCTTCCAGTGCGACGGTCTCTTCTACCGGTGCATCTTCGTGCTGTTCCGGTGCGGTCGGTCTGTGCTCTGGTTTGACAAGCCGCTATGCCCGCTGGTGCGGAACCAGCGCGAGCTCCTTGGCCATCCCGTGCTACCCTACAGCGACGACTTCGCTTGCGCTCCCTGTCCTCTGTGGCGCCCCTCAACAAGAAGGGACATTGCAAGGGCGGGTCGAAGGTCGCACAGGCTGTTCGGGCGGTTGGGGCTAGTGCGGCACGAGACCGTTTGTGGCTCACGCCACCAGCTACAAGATCCGAAAACCGGACGACGTCGCCTTCTCTCTACTGCACAATATGAAGAAGGGAAGGACGCCTGGTCCGTCGTACTTGCAACGATCACCTGTGGCTCGCATGACAATAGGGGATAAGGGATGTCGTGTTCTCGAAGTGCGGGGAGGATGGCCTTGCCGGTGGAGCCTAAGCAGCCGCAGACATCTTCGCTGGCTTGAAATGGAGGGCTGGGACCTGGCTCAACCGATCGAGCCAAATCAAGAAGTAGTGCAAGTTCTGCCAGTAGTATGGTAGACCTAAGCAGAGTGCGTCCGAGGGCGATGTCCCCGCGTACATCGGGTACCTACATGTAGAGGGACACATCGGTTCGAAGTCGATCTCCCAAGATGTCACACCGATCTCTCGCGACCATGCCATCCATTACGCGCCATCGCCGACTCACATTCCTCTCCTCTCCGCCCTGTTGAAGGTCCACACTAACAAGCACGACCTCAGAGGGGTCGTCGAGAGGTCACGTATCGGTCTCTCAGCCGGCCTCGTGAGGCGATTGGTCGTCAGCGACATACAGACCTCCGACCTCGACGAGGCCGGGAACTGTGCTTGTGGGCTCTTCGCTTTCGCCTTCCAATGTCTCTCCGTGTCAGTCGCGCATCTCACGTACAGGGACATAACGGTCTCTCCGATGCTCGTAACGGTCGTACTGACCCATGGCAAGAGCAAATCGCGCCCTCGGCCCCTGTGCCAGCAGGTGTCGACCTACCCCATTTGGACACCGGCAGACTCTCCCAATGTATTACTTTCCAAGTGGGTCTCCGTTCAGCCGCCGGAACTAGGCTTCTTCAACCTTGGCGACACTCAGAAGCTAGGCACCGCCGACATGGGGGTGGCCGTAGTACATGCGCTCGCTCTGCTGCATGTATAGGTCCCGTCGGGTTGCTACTATCTCGCATAGCGCACCCATTGGATTTTGAATGAGCTCCTAGTTCCTCAGGTCACGTGGGAATGGATGATAAATCGGCTGGACTGTGTAGCAGAATGGCGGATCAAGACTAGGTTTAGATTGGATCAAGGAGAGCAGCACACGCGCACACGTGTACCCCACGTGTACGGGGTGTGCGAGTGAACACGCCCAGACGTGTACCACACGTGTATGAGGCGCGCTTATCCACGTGTACTATACGTGTACAACACGTGTACTGTCAGCACGGGACGGCCCGCGCTGACTAAAGTGGCACTACAGTGCAGTCCGTACTGTACTGTAGTATGTTGGGACTCATTGTTTATTAAATAATGGAGGGGACCGGCGGCGGTGAAGGGAGGACAAGCACGTACTTGTCCACGACCTTCCGCTTAGGTCCAACTTCCAGCTTGTTCTACACGAGCGCTCCCTTTTAGCGCGCGTTTAGACGGAACTAAGCGGGTAGAGGACGCGCCAGCACGCGAGCGAGCCTAGATCCGCCTCCGCCCGTCAGCGCTGGTACGTCACCCAGCGCTGCTCCGGGGCTTCGAGGCGTAGATCAGCCCGCGCGTGTACGCGTCCTCATCCGTCCCGCTCTACCACGCTACCCGGTCCCGCTTCCCGGTTCCGTTGTGCTTCCCCGTCTTTCTCCCTTCAGGGTCTTCCCCGAACAGTGAATACACCGTACTCTGTTGGGCGTGATTATACTACAGTGGTCTCCCGACCTACAAGACCCATGCGATCGATCCCACAAGAATCTCGTTTCCTCCGCGTCCAAACGCGTCGAGATGAGTCGATAGTACAAGCCCTCCATCCGCTCCGAAGCGGCAGATCCGAGTCCGGCCGCTATTCAAACCCCATCAGCCACGTCGGGCCACGGCGACACAGGTCCTCGAGACAGCGAACCGTCGCCCAGGTCCTCCGACGAACGAACGGTGGCGATGTTAGAACGCATAGCAGAGCTACATCGAGGAATTACGTTCTTCGCTCCGGATACCCGTATCGGACACTGTGCGCACTCGATGTATGGCCAAAATCCGCTCCCTGCGTGAAGGGAGGTTCGATCGAGTAAGCCAGTCCTTGGAGAATCTCTGAGCACTAATCGACGAGTTACACTCGCGGTTAGTGCCCGTCGAAGACTCACGTCTCGTGCCGCCCGGAACATCCGGGCAAGGTCGTCCTGAGAGGCCGACCCCTGCGAGACGACCTGAGGATCGACCCTCCCCGTTGTAGCATAACCCCCCCTGGGGGACTCACTTTAGATTAGATCACGATTGATTTAGTTACTGTAGAGCCGGACGCTCTACAGTACCACCGAGCGTGTCCACGTGTGCCCACAGCCCACGTGCACACGTGTACCACGCGCGAACGAAGCGCACACGCACCACGGGTAATACGTGTACTGTCAGCCTCGACATAGCTGACAGTATTACAGTGCAGGCCGACC